>NW_015387438.1:53692-56086 GCF_001527695.2 Protobothrops mucrosquamatus
TGCCCGTTGCTGGTTGGCTAACTAGCAACAGGGTCTTGCCAGCCAATGGAATTGTGTGATTACAAGCCAGGGGAATCCCATAAAAGAGGGCTCCCCTGGCCCAGAGAGCCAGTCCGGATTTACTTTATGCCTTGCCAATAAACCAAGAGCTGACTGTCACTCGACTCGTGTCTTACTGCCTGCGCGATCTAACAGTTATCATCCTAAACATGGATGCAGGTCAGAAACTTATGTTGTTGTCAAGACAGTTTTGAACATCAATTCTAACCAAATATGTGGTCATTCATAATACAGACAGTTACTCAGCCTTATCACTTCAGCAACTTGGCTGGCTCCACATTTGGCTTTTTTCTGAAATGGAAACTGATTTCCCCAGGCTCACCAATCATTGTGGTATATAGGAAACTCAAACAACTTTTAAAAGAAGTGGCTGTAGTTCTATACAATTCAGTTATTTAGACATAAATAAATAAACATCTTCATAGGTTTTAAACCAGACCTTGTCCTTGCTTAGAATAGATCCACTGAAGCTGATGACAAAAAAAAATGACTAAAGTCCTATTCATTTTAGTGTGTTATATAAGCATGGCAATCTGATTCAAATGTTGCATTACACGTGTTGAATAAAACAACATTGACTAAGTTCACAAAATCTGCTAAGACATATTCTGTAGTTTATGAAATATGATAGTGAAGTTCAAGCATCATACTAAGCAAAACTAAAGAAATCACAGTATGGTTTGAAACAATGATTGAGCTTTGTCTATGTTTGGTTCCAAATGATAATTGGCAAACCATTAGGACCATTTTGGCTGCTTACTGTATATTCATTATGTCTGGCATGGTCACAACACCAATTCTTGAGAAAGAGTTGCTTTTTTTTTACTTACTCTAAAAACATAAATATTTCAGCTTGTAATAGATAAATGCTAAATTAACAAATTCTTCCATCATGTGAGAATATTAATACATTTCAATCTCTGCTCAGATTGAAATGAATGAATATTAATGCAGGAAGCTTAACTTGCGTTCCACAATCATTTGAATTGGAATTTGACCTTATTATTTAAGAACCTCTTGGGCCCTTATCATTCTAGTAACAGCTTCAAAAGATACCAAGAATGATAATGAGTTTAAATAGCAAGGCAGTGATGGTTAGTGGTTTTTGTCTATTGAATTGCCAAGGTGCCCTAAAGAATATTTTACTTTTTCTTACTGTTGCTGAAAGACATTTAGGCTTCATAGAGTGAGTTATGATTGACCAATCTTTCACAAATCCATGTTTTTCCAAATAATGCTGTACACAAATATTTTTTATTCAAAACTTAGGTGCTTGAGCAGTGTTTTTCAAACATGGCAACTTTAAGATGTGTGGACTTCAATTCCCTAACCAGCATGTTGGGATAGATCAATATGTGCATGCTCTTGGCCTTCATTTCATGGAAGAAAGTAAACAGTTCAATTCATTAGTCTGGTTCCAGCAACTAACTGCCCTAAATCAAGATTGTAATAACCAAGATTTATTTGGACAGAAGAACAGAAGATGTGGGAATTATTGGAGTCAAAGTTCACACATTTTAAAGTTGCCAAGTTTGAAAGGCATTGGTCAGCCAACTCAGGCTATTACGTCAGCCTGAGTTGGCTGACGTAATAGCCGGGGTGGCGGTTGAGACCCCCAGACTTATAGTCATGGGGGATTTCAATCTGCCATCAGCGGGCGAAACGTCGGCGGCAGCTCGGGAGTTCTTGGCTTCCATGACGGCCTTGGACTTGACCCAATTAGTTTATGCCCCCACTCACATGGGAGGACACACACTGGATCTAATTTTTGTCTCTGGCCAGTGGCAGAACGATCTGGAAACGGGGGAGGTAGTTATAGAGCCCCTGTCATGGTCAGATCATTCACTCCTTAAGATGGACTTCTGGACCGCTCCCCCCCGCCGCAGGGAGTCGGAACCGCATAGATGGTTCCGTCCCAGGTGCCTGATGGACCCAGAGAGGTTCTGGACGGAGCTTAGGCCATATCCTGAGGATCTAGTTCACGACTCGGCTGAAAATCTGGCGGCGGCCTGGGAAGTGGCCGCTGCTGCAGCACTGGACCAAGTCGTGCCTTTGCGGCCTCTGACCCGGCGCAGATCTCAACTGGCTCCCTGGTTTACTGAGGAGCTGAGAGAGATGAAACGCCAGAAAAGACACCTAGAGAGCAGTTGGAGGGCTAGCCGAACCGAATCCGATCGAGCACAGGCAAGGACGCAGGTTAGATCCTACCTAGTGGCGATGAGGGTGGCTAGGTCTAATTACTACTCCACCCTCATTGCGTCATCAGATAATCGCCCGGCCACCCTCTTCAGGGTGACCCGCTCTCTCCTCCAGTTGAGGGAGGGAGGGGATCCC
>NW_015387438.1:57548-63389 GCF_001527695.2 Protobothrops mucrosquamatus
TGGATCTCCCCTCCTTCCGCCGCGCCCTCAAGACATGGCTATTCCAGCTAGCGGGACTGGCCTAAGGGATATTTTAATTTGATTTTAATTTGATTTTAATTTGGTTTTTAACATAATTTTAAAAAGAAACGGCAAAAAAATCAATATTTCATTTTAATTGTATTTTAAACTTAGTATTTTGTATGGTTTGTCTGTTTTTCAACTTGCTGTAAGCCGCCCTGAGTCCGCCAGGAGAAGGGCGGGGTATAAATTTAATAAACCTAAACCAAACCTAAACCTAAATAAGTCACCAATAGATGTTTTCTGAGCTCAGACTGGTAAAAGTATTTTTGGTGTGTTCAAGGACATAGACTTCTTTTCTATCTTTTTTCTTCCAAAGTTCAGACTATAATGTCATGTCAAAAATATCAAAAGCAGAACATTAATTCAATAGTTCTCTTCAACTATGTGATAATCCAGAAAACAAATCCAGTGAGGCAGGGAAGGTTGCTAGACTCCATTATACATGTTTGAAGAAGTTAGACTTCTGCCACTCATATAATTTAGATCAATTGCATATGAAAATCCAGTTATAGGGAGTGTATAGTACATCTTGAGAAGGACAGGTCTCTCTCTCTCAGAACCTTTTAATTGTATTCTTAAGAACCATTTATTGTATTATATAAAGCAGCTCAAGTCAACTGGAGATGAGCAGTCTTTCCCCCCCTTTTAATTACCCTCTAATCACTTGCTTCAGAATGGGGTTGTGGCAACTGATTGGAGCTCAGCACTTACTGGCCAGATGCCCTTCCTGATGCCTATGTGAAGTTTGCAGCAGACAAATACTCATTGAGAAAAAAAAATATCTGCCACTACCTAGGATTGAACTCACAGCTTCCTTATTGTGACATGAAAACTCCATCTATAGGCACCGCACCACTCAGAGGTGAGCGTTCTTTAAATTTATGTAATAAATAAAAAAAATCAATCAGGTAAATGTATATTATTGCAAACAGATGGGCACATGAGTATAAAGCCATTCCTCAGCCTAAAAAACCTATTTTTATACTGCCTAGAATCCCTTAGGATAAAGAGGTCAATAACTCTAAAAAAAATGCAAAATCAATAAACTCCTATTCTCTGTTTGGTGTGAATCCAGCAATAGAAAAGGTCAATAACAATTTAAAATAAAACCAAACATAGAGTTTATTAGCTAACACTTATCAAACATAGCTATTCAAACTTACCAGGAAATTAGTTTTTATTTTTTATAATTTTTACAGGATAATTCTCTGCAGCTATATAGTAGGATTTGACTTTTATTTTTCATTTGTGTGGCTGCAATAGTCTGTTGGTGATTTCTGGAATGTTTTTGATATCTAGCAGTGTTGGTTGAGCTGTAGTAGTGATTAGGCTCTTTTTGATAAAGATAAGGGAGTATCCATTTCATTGGAAGACATTGTATAAATGCTCCGTTTTCTTTTTTCTGATGTTCAGATGTGTTTCAGTGTGTTAGTGCTCATTTAAATGGTGTTCTTATACAGCGTCTCTTGTGGGAAGTTAGACTGTTGTGTTGATAGTGGAGCACTTGCTTGGTGTGAATAGTTTTTTGTAGACTTGTGTTTCCAATTTGCCATCATTGCCTCTGCTGATGAGGATACCTAGGAAGGGGAATGTGTTGTTATTTTCTCCTTTCTTTGTGAATTTTATTCCTTTGAAGATGTTGATAGTTTTGTGTGTTTTCTCTAGTTAGTCCTTTTTCAGAACTGGGGCTCACCAATGAGAAAAAAAAACCCACTACCAGATTGCCATAAACTATACTGCTCAAAAAAATAAAGGGAACACATACTATGAGACATCCTATAGGATGTGTTCCCTTTATTTTTGTGAGCAGTATATATTATGGAATCAGTACATGTCCCCACAACATCCAAAAGCAATTTTAGGAAGCATATAGGAATACACAAGAAGACGATTCTCTTCATCATTTATGGTCCTAATCAATGAAGTTCTTTATAGATTATTCTCAGCACCTTGAATCAGAACTGGAAAGGAAATTGAAGCTAAATGAGGTAAAGTTACTGTAGATTTTTCTTTCATCTGTTTGGCCATTTTATTATTTTACACATCTTTCATGCTTTCTTTACTTACTTCTTTCATAAACTAAAAGGAAGATTTACTTCTTATCATGGTCAAGGGGAAGTCTTGAGTTTTGAGAATACTATTGTGGCATTTGATTGTTAGATTTTTTTAAACTGAGTTCCCAATAAGTTTGCTCATAGTTTACTGAAAATGAGTGAAAATGTATACCATTAAAGATTGAGCATCATCATTTTGGCTACTATCCTTGTTTTTCAGACCAGTGTTAGATTGGTAAGGTAGAAATAATTGTATCCAGAAGTTTTTTTTTAAAAATGTAGCAATCCGATTTCCTTGAAATAGCCATACAATTTGAGTAATGTCTGCATTATTTTGGCAACATGATTTTGAGTTCTGTCAAAGATTTCATAGCGTGTGAAACCAACTGAACTAATATTTGTAGAAGAAGTAGGTAAGAATCTATTCATTGATCTGTAGATGAGTAAAATGCAGTCCTCCACCATTGCATTTTTTTTCAAAATGTCTCCCTCACACATAGGGGCATTGATTCTTCTCACTACTATTATAAATTGCACACTGAAGCCATTTGAACTTATCTTTAGACTCCCTTCCCTTTGCCTGTGATTGCAAACCAAGAATGCCAGCACAAATTTAATTGAAGATTTTAATTATTCTAGCACTTAGAAAAGAGAGCTGGGAAGCATTCCATTAAATAAAAATTTAATTGAGATGGTGATTTACATTTTAATGACCAGGTGGACATCTGCAAATTTTAGAACTTGCTATGTTTTGGGTTTTGTCATAGGCATGAACTATTTATGCTATGAAATTAATGTCGATATTTCATGCACTGCATAGAAAGCAATGGTTTTTTTAACAATCTCTTCTCCCACTGAACAGTACTTGTTAAATATGTCTAAGAGTCTCATTATTGATTCTTAAAGTAATTCAGCATTTGCTGTATCAAAGGTCTTGTCTGAATAGTGCTTTGTTACCCTGGCTCTGTTTAATTGACCTGACTGATAAAATACTTTTTCCTCATTGGGGAGAAATTCTGAAAGTGCAGTTATGCTAATAAATAACTAGTAGGTGTTGCCTGCCCTCTTTTTTAAGATGTCATTGTTAATACTCTCTTATTAGGAAGACAGGGATGGTTACACAACACACTTCCCAGAAAAGAGAGGGGAAATGCAATTCATCTTACACATTACATGTCTCTGGCTATGGTTTAAGCAGAAACAACTCGCCATTTTGCAGTATAGAAACAGTTGACACAATTTTGTTCAAATCATGGGATAGGAGTGAGATAAACTGATGTTGTGTAAACAGGAAACATTGGAGTTGTTGAAACATTTTACTGCCAATTTCGAGTGAAGACATAATCTAAGATGGATTTATATGGATAACAAGGAAGAGAAAGGGAAGAATAAGGTTGACAAATGGATAGAAGATATCAGTGTTTTTCCAACTTGGCAAATTTAGATGTGTTGAGTTCAATTCCCAAAATTCCCCAGCCATCGTGCTGTGATAGATCAATATGCCCATACTCTTGACCTCCATTTTGTGTAAGAATGTAATGTTACAGAAACAGTTAAATTCCCAGCAACTAACTACTCTAAATAAAGGAATGTAATAACCGAGATTTGTTTGATTCAAATATTTTATTAGTTTATCAAAATATAAAATACAGAAGTACAAGGAAAAATGAAAATAATGGGAAAACAAGGGAAGAAAAGGGTAAGAGAAAAAAGTGTAGGATAAGAGGGAGAAGAAAAAGAAAAGCATTGATTTCTGACTCCTTTTGATGCAGTAGAATAAGGTAATAACATAAAACCTCAGCTTTTTACTTGTATATATCAGTAATAATAAAAGTAAAGTCCAAAAGCAGTTTCCAGGCAGAAACAAAATTAATTGTGTTTTTTTTCTTTAATCAAAGCAGTCAATTTTGCCATCTCTTCTAACTCCATCAACTTTTGTAGCCATTCGTCCATTGTGGGAATCAAACTATCCTTCCATTTTTGTGCATAAAGTATTCTTCCTGCAGTCAACATATGTAACATCGAAGTTCCAATAACTAAGATTTATTTGAAGAGAAGTAGCATAATTTGTTCCAAACTTATTTGGGATAAATAATATTTTTATATTCCTATCACCTTTCATTATTCTTTTTCTTTAGCTACAGTAGTTTTCCTGCTTTCCTCTGTTTATTCTGCCAACTTGTTAACTCTTCCTCCCTTCCCAAGTTTTCTTATCTTTATATGCCTTTTTTTATAAGAAAATGCCCAGCAAAGTCTCCAGTTTCTGGAGTTTCTAATACAACAACAAACAGGGAGGGAGTGCAAAAAAAGTCAAGATGGTAGCTGTCAAAGGGTCCCGTTTGTTAAGGAATTGCAAGGGAGATGAGTCCTTCCTGCCATGGTCCCTGCCTTGTGGAATATCATCCCCCGAGGCAAGATTAACCCCATTTCTCCTAATTTTCTGAAAATTCTTAAAAACATAGCTATGACAGTAGGCTTGGAGATCTCAGGGAAATGGAGATCTGGTGAGATGGCTATAATGTATGCAACACCAAATATGCTCACTCCTAGCCTTTTTAAATGATTTTTTAAATAAAAATTATGGAATAACGTTATTGTTTGTTTCTTTTATGCTCTGCTTTTATTGTATGCCACCCAGAGGCACATTAATGAGATGGGCAACTATATAAATGGAATGAATGAATGAATGAATGAATGAATGAATGAATGAATGAATGAATGAATGAATGAAGTCTTGCTTCCTTTCTGCAGCTGCTCCTGCTTTCACCATAGCAAGGTTAGTTAACTAGACATCTATGGAGCTTTCTAGAAAAATTTAGCCCTCTATTAATAATTCAGGCTTTGGATTTTTTTTTCTGAGAATAAAATACTCATTGAATTAATAAAGGAGAATATTTGTAGCTCAAGGTTGAAGTGAGGGTTCCCACCAGAGAATCCCTCAGTCCTTGAATTATACTGATCTAAGAAGAGACATACTGGATTAAAAGTTTTTTGTATACCATGGAAAGCTTCCAAGACACACTTTACTTCTGTGTGACCTGTAGTTATAGGTATTGTGAAAGAAATATTCTGAACTTAGAGGTTGTCATAGTTAATTTCCACTGATATATGTTCCACAGTGTTGACTAATTTTCTCTTTTTTACAGTGTGGTTGCTCCAGCGACCGGCGGTCTCTTTAACAGCCGGTGGTTTTCCCTTGGCCGCGGAGACATCCTCAGACGACCATGGCGGCCTTCCTGCGGCCCTCCCGGACCTGGGGGCCTTCTGGTAGCCTCGGCGGCCTTTAAGAACTGGACCAACGGCCCCGATGGCCCTCCCAATGGCCTCTTGGTAACCCATTCTGGCCGCGGTGGCCTTCGGGCTGCTTTTCTAGCAGTCCCGGTGGCCCCGACGGCCCTTCCAGCGGCCTTTGGTGGTTCGAGAGGACTTAAGGACTACCCCCGAGGTCAGACTCTTTGGTGTGGCCGAGACTGAAAATCCTTGCCCTCCCCCCTTCCTTCTTTTGATCTCCCACAGCTGGATTACTAATGTATTCGAGGACGGTCCTACTGGCCCTGCGCGACTCACCCCTCGCGCAGGCCTGGCCCATTAAGATCACTAGGGCCCACCTTGAGGATGGGGTTTGGAACCCCGAGAGGTGGCATGCTGCGGGTACAAATCGAAAATTATTGAAATCGGCCAAATTAAGGTTCTTTTTAAAGGGGTGTTTTAATAAATTTTTAGG
>NW_015387438.1:65678-112321 GCF_001527695.2 Protobothrops mucrosquamatus
CTACCCCCCGAGATCCGGACAATCCCGGATCTCCTAACCTTCCGCCGCGCCCTCAAGACATGGCTTTTTCAGCAAGCGGGACTGACCTAGGGTGAATTTTAAATAGGGATAATTTTTAATGATTTTAATAATGTCACAGCTACAAATATTTGGTTTTTAATTGGCTTTTATAGGGGAAATGTTGTGTTGTGTTGTTTGTGTTGTGTTATTTTAATATGCTGTGAGCCGCCCTGAGTCCCGTGGGGAGAAGGGTGGCATATAAATTATGAAAAATAAATAAAAATAAATAAATTCTTGTTTATGGTTGTCAATCTTTCTTTTAGCAATGCTGGCTGCTTTGAGCAAAAACTCTCACACTCCAATTATTTTAGCTTGGCCCACTTCTCATTTTATGTTCTATCTGAGCACTCCTACCTAAAATTTTAGAATTTAAGTACTATCAATATGAGAGTACTCAAGAGAATATATTAACACTAAAATATATTTCTCATCTCTGTATTTTAGATATCATCACAAATCTTTCTCATATCAGTGTCGTTAACTAGGTTTCTTCAAAGGATCAAATCTACTTATATTTGTTTCATGCCCCTACTGGGTTAGATTATTTATAGGTGTCTAGCCTGAACCAACATGTTGCATTACTAAACCCTCATAAATAATACAAGGAGTATTACATGGGATGATAAAAGCCACTGATTTATTTCATGAAACATTTACTGAAACCTCATAAAAAGCATGCAGTAGAACTGACAAACTCTGTGAGTATAGCTAGGTATTGATTACAATGATACACACAGTGGTGGGATTCAAATATGTGAACAACCGGTTCTCTGTGTGGATGCCACTTCTGGAAGTCCATTCTGGGCTTGGGCAAGAAAAAAATAGCTACTGGTTCTGCCGAACTGGTGCAAACTGGCTGAATCCCACAACTGGATACACAGCACCAATGTGACACTGCATAGCATCAGCTGCGCAATAAGAAATAAATTTGCACATAGATAAGAAAGGATAATCAATTTGCTCCAATTCGCACCTGCATTTACACCTACAATATATAGATATTGCAGACATGCCACATTTTTTTAAAATAGAGCTGAGCAACCTGAAATCTAGTTGATATGTGTTGGTTCTTTTCCCGCCATTTTTATCACCATTTTCTCTGCTTCAGAAATTTAGGTACTAATGTTGCAGCTTATGTAACTGAAACAGTACCACCCGCCAAACAAGTGAGATATATCAGCAAGGCTGGAAAAAAAACCCCACCTAAAAGTACAAAAAGTACAAAGCATATTTAACTGCTGGCAGTAGTCTTGGAATATAACAGAACAGAGTAAATAGATTAATTAAGGAGAAAGTCATATAGCTACACTACAACATTATTATGGATTTATTTTTTATTTTTGCTGGTTCAAAAAATTGAATGATCCTACCAAACTTTTCTTACTAATCTAAATTAATGAAGTATAACCAGATTGTGGTCTGTACTGTCAATTGAATTTACCCATCTTCATGATATCTGAGGATTTAGCTTTCATAGGAAATATATATATATATATATATGTGCACACACACACACACACACACACACACACACACAGAGAGAGAGAGAGAGAGAGAGAGAGAGCATTGAGCCTATATAATTTTGGCATTAAGAATTACATGAGATTTTATATAACATAGGTGGCTATAAAATAATATCAGTGTGGGATACAGAGTTAGATATATGATACATTATCTAAGAAAGTGATAAAATTGATTTTCAGCTTTTGATACTATTATCACTTGTGGGCTAGATCTGCCTGAAAGGTGAGTAATTTCCAGCTGTAATGAAATAAAAAATGTCAATCTTCTTTTCACTACATCTGAAGGATAGCAAGACAACTATCCAAAATATGTAGCCTAGGCATTGCATAAATCCACTAGATACTGGTTGCCTTTGCTGATACTGAGTAGCAGAAGGAGAAATATCATTCCAAAGACACACCTATTGATATTTTCACAAGCAAAATAATCTATCACCATCTGGCATATGTTGGGGACATAAGAAAGATCGATTTTATTTGATTGATCACCTGCTTTTCTTCATAGTTCTACAGAAAGGGATAGTTTTGAAAATACTTTCAGCTTTGCCTTTGATTATTTTCAAAAGTGTGTTAGTGTTCTGTGTTAGTGGTGCTCTCCAGATAAGCTTCAAATTAAAAGTCCAGAACTCCAGATGGATGCTTTCATAAGACCTTCTACAAAGATTACATAATTACCTTACTGTATTTTGAAATAATATAATATATTTAATAATTTAAATAAGCAAGTCTCTGTAAATTATTAAGTCTAGGCTTTAAGAATGAATCACCTGCACCAGAGGCTCTACCATTCCCACCAAGGCACAAGATTGGATAGTGGATTTTTACCCCCTAGTAGTGACTATTGCCCTTCCTGGGGTGAGAGTGGTAAAGGTGAATTGGTAAGGTGAGGTGTAGGAAAGGGGAGTACAGTAAGAGTGACTGAAGGAGGGAGAGACATGATTGATAAGTTGTAAAGATTGGTAGTGACATGGGTTTCTCTTTGGCACCGACTACCCCTTCCTTAGATATATGGATATAGGTGGGCTATATTTTGAGAGGCATTGGATACGAGGTAAGGAGTCCTGGAGGAACTTGGAGGAAGTTGGGCAAGTCAGAAAATAATAATAATAATAATAATAATAATAATAATAATAATAATAATAATAATAATAATAATAATAATAATAACAACAACAACAACAACAACAACAACAACAACAACAACAACAACAACAATGTTGGAAGTGACCTTGGAGGTCATCTAGTTCAACCCTCTGCTCAGACAGGAAACCCTATGCCATTTCAGACAAATGGCTGTCCAGTCTCTTCTTAAAAACTTCCAGTGTTGGAGCATTCACAGCTCTGGAGGCAGGTTGTTCCACTGATTAATTGTTCTAACTGTCAGGAAATTTCTCCTTAGTTCTTGGTTGCTTCTCTCTTTGGTTAGTTTTTATCCATTGCTTCTTGTCCTGCCTTCAGGTGCTTTGGAGAATAGCTTGACTCCCTCTTTTTTGTGGCAACCCCTGAGATACTGGAACACTGCTATCATGTCACCCCTCATTCTTCTCTAGTCACTTTCTCCCAGCCATAGGAAGGAGGCAATGACAAACCACTTCTGAAAAACTGCACGGATTTCTCCAGAATCAGACACAATTGAATTGAATTAAAAAAACCCTATTAATGCAAAATATATTATCTCTAGGTTTAACTTTTCTTTATCCTATTATCAGTGGTGAAAATATGATTGGAATAATTGGTTAAACAACTAATTAAAATAACAATCCTAAAACAATTAAAATCTCAAGGTATATTAGATATTATGTGTTATTAGCACCTCAGTTTTTTCCTGTTGTGAGCAAAAGTATTATATAACAAATTAATGGAAATTAACCATGCAGAGATTTAGAGTGTTGAACTCTCCTTAAGAGAACTGATCTGTAATACATCGTTAAGTAGCATTTCACAATTTTAAGATCTCGTAAAGTAGTAACATTTTTCACCCAGTGGGAGTGCTGATTTCATAGCAAATACATCATAGAAGATTTTAAAAAGTATATTTTAATATCCTATACTTTCCACCATTTTTACAGTTAGATTGAACTGTAAATCTATGAATTAATCTTGTATGTTATCGAATGCTTATGCAGAATGTTATATGGCCCAACTTTTCAAACTAATATATTCTTTATACATCATCAAATTCATTTTTGACTCCTTACAACCATATGGGCAGATTTTTCTCCACGGTAACCTATCGCTAGCCTGGTTTCTCAAGTCTTCCAATGGGACACTCATCACAACTGGATACTTGGAAGATGTTAGCATGTACCACAGGATGTATTCCTATTTTGGGCATATTCTGAAAGTCTGCTATAGGAATAAAGTCTATTCCTATTTTGGGCATATTCTGAAAGTCTGCTATAGGAATAAAATACTTATATAAGTATCTTTGGATATAACTTACTTATATCCAAACCAAAACCCTTTTTTTTTCTAACTCTCACAGTCACCATAACACCATAATACACACACTTTCTCTCCTCATAAATAAGCACATCATGATCCTGAGCTAAATTGGCCCCCACAGTTGTTATTTGCACTGGGAGAAAACATATTTATTAAGTTGGATGGCACACAACATGTGGTTCTTGAAATGTTGTGGAACTGAAACTCTCATATCTCAATATTGACATTGCTAGTTAAAGCTGATGTGAACTGACAAACAGAAAGGCAATTGTCTATGCCATATCAAAACTAAAACCACTGTTAACGTTCAGTCTTTTCAGTAATGTCAGTTCAGATGCAACTCAACTGGTACATGTCAATTAAAAATAATCATATAAATATTAAGATGTCAAATTTGGTCTTTAGACCTCAGTTATCTAGATGAATTCATCTACAGGATAAATAGGCGACATCCACAGTCATTCAGACATAGCAATATTCATTTGTTAAATCCTTAACTCTGATTAGGTTTTATTGTATGCTAAAAATGATTGATATCCAGATCATTTCTCAGACAAAATGCTGATGCTATTAATAGCAAAAACAAAAAAAATATGAATATACAGGTTTTATTTGGTGACTAAGCAGCTCATACCAACTGTTCTATTCTGCTCTTTTCTAGGAAAAGTTTGTAAAATTTGCAGATATTTATATGCACTTGGGAAATCAGTCTGTCTCAGAAATAAAGTACTGTTTTATTCTCTGCATTATTTTTCAAGAGCTTCTATATTAGCTGGAATTTCAATGGGGTTAGATTTGACAATCTCTGGAGGTATGATTAAGTAACGGTTAATGATTTGTCTTATATTAGCAAGGTACCCTAATTTAGTTCCAAATATATTTCTTTTCTGGAAGAAAAGAATACATGGATTCACTTTTGCTTATAGATTCCTAAGGGTGAAAAAAAAAACTTGGCCAGACAGGACTTACTACATTCCATTGACTTTTAGAAGAAAATCTTTTATAAAATTGAAACTTAAATGTAAGAATATACATAGTTTTTGTGATGATATTCACCAGGTATTAATGACTAATATTTCCCAATTATTTAAAATGAATTTAAGAGAAGTAATTTGATCTGGGTTGGGGTCAAAACGTAACTGAAATGGCTGGGAATACTCTCACCTCATGGTATCAGAATTTAGTTATATGCTATCTCTACAAAGGTATATAATTCATAATATACAATAGTAATCAACTTTTACAACTATAAAAGATATATTTGATCTTTATTGTAAAATATCTATGAGTGAAATAAATTCCTTATAGTATTTCATTACATCTTTATATTATTATCAGCTTTTGTTAGTAAACACTCTCTTTTTGCCCCCTTCATTTGGAAATATTTTGGAATTCATGATCTAAAGCTCAGATCAAACCAGGGTGTTTTATGTGAAAAACAATACACAAAGCCTTTTTAGCTGGTTTATGGGCTATTATTAAAAGTCACTGGAGAAGGGCCTAATGCTGGGAAAGATTGAGGGCAATAGAAGAAGGGGACGACAGAGAATGAGGTGGCTGGATGGAGTCACTGAAGCAGTAGGCGTGAGCTTAAATGGACTCCAGAAGATGGTAGAGGACAGGAAGACCTGGAGGAACATTGTCCATGGGGTTGTGATGGGTCGGACACGATTTCGCAATTAACAACAACAAAAATTAAAAGTCACATATATACAAGGTAACATATTGCCTTGTATAACAACTGATTGGCTTTGTAGAAACACCTATATGTAAAATACATTAATTTACTATATATTATTAATCAGTGTAGTCTTAATTAAAAGGGTATGCAGTAGGTCTTCATGTAGTTAGATCATTCTTCGCAAGTTCTTCAACACTGGCTCCAGAAGCAGATGCCCTGATATACCACAAAAATGGGTGCTGATATACCCTTCCCCCTCTCTGTCTTGTGTGTGTGTGAGAGGAAGAATTGGTCTTTGTCCATTTAATATCTAATACCAAAGAAAATAATTTTCCGCTTGCTGTTTTTTTCACAGGATTAGGTAAATTAGTATGATCCAAAATCCCTATATTGTTTTGCAAATACTCTTCCATATATTTGCATATCTAGGAAAACAAATACAAATTTGAGAAAAAAATGTTGAATAATCATTATGTAATAACAAATATTACAATCACATTTTCTTTTTGTTTACCTTTCCACTTCAACATACTAAAGCTCTTTCCCATGGGATTTCCTTGCTATCAATAAAAGTTTTTTCATTCTTGAGAATTCCTAATATTGGAGGGGATTTCAAATCCTCCCTTTATAGTCTGAAATTTACAAGATGGCTTCAGATGATGGAAAAGCTCCTGTTTTTAAAGGATTTTTTTTTTTATTCCAATACAACTTTTCTATTGAACAGGCAAGAGGTTTTTTCCTATCTTTTTCTCATGTCCCCATAAAATATACCATAAAAAGTTGATGGACTCTCTAGAACAGACATGTCAAACCCGCGACGTCTCGTGATGTCCCGCGGGTTTCCCCATTGCCGGCAATGGGGTGGGCGTGATTTCATTGTGATGCATCTGGCGGGCTGGCAGTTTGACATCCCTGCTCTAGAATAATTGGAGAAGAAGTACTGGCAATTTGCTTTTCCTACTTCCATTCTGGCATATGGAAATATTTTGCAAAGAAATATGGTTTGGAATATTCCTATCAACTGAGTTAAATCTCTAGGTAGAACCTCCATTAACCAAACATGAAAATATAATATTTCTGATCTGCTGTCCCACAAAGCTAAATTAGGTCTAAGCTTTTTGACAGCTATTGTGTTTGACAAGGCATTCATTATATCATGCTCATCAAAAATGCAACATCTGGCTACCAAATTTAAGAAATCTTGCATAATCTCCAGAGCGCAATTATGGGATATATTTTCTTTTAGATAACAATGGAAAGTAAACTGAGATTTTTTTTGCCAGTGCTTTTTATCTAACAGTGTGTTCTGCTTCCTATACTGATTATCTGGATATTTTTCATCATATACATCCCTATAGTGGGGGAGGCAAGGAGACATGGTATAATAATCAAATTATACTACCTGTCCATTTTAAGTCTTGCTCCATAGCCAATTTTTAATAACAGTTTTGCATACATTGTCATAACACAAGTACATTCAATAACCAAGTTATTTTTTTTTTAAAAAATGAAAGAGGCATAAGTGTATAAAGTGTATAAAGCAGGCAAAGTGTATAAAGTGAAATCCATCAGTGATGATTTGTTTACACATTAAAAAACAAGAGTGGCTGAAACCTCAGGCATAACGGATGCAGGAAGCCGGGGCTCTGTCTTCCACATTCAAATTCTCCCTCTGGGGACCCTAAAAAGTCACCTGGGAGAGGTGACGAAGAAGGAGGAGACCCTCATCAATCGCAGAGGGGTGGCAGCCCTTCCACTGGATCTGAGAAAGCCCTCCAAACTAGCGGGGGAAAGACTGGCTAAATTTGTATGGCCAGTCAGAAGTTGCTGACAACTGAAGATAAGCACTAACTAGCAATGGATGGATGGAACTGGGTGAGATTTTATCCTCTTTTTATGACCTTAATACTACTTTCCTGGAAAAAAAATGCACAAAGCAAAGAATCCTCTCCAATGAGACAGGGAAGGGAAGTTTTTGCCCCGCTCCCTTAGGAAAAGAAAAGCGGTGAATTAATTGCTTTGGGGGAAAATAGAGAAAACTACAAAATCAATTTGGAATTAATACAGATATATAGCTTTGAAATTTGGGGACCAAAAGTACCTTTTGGACTTTTTTTTAGAAAATATATTTGAAAGTCTGTAAAATAGGCTTGGATTTTGAAAGCTGGAAGATGGTGTCAATGACATCTAGTGGTGAATCATGGCACTACAATTTTTCAGTGTGTTTCAGTGGGGGGTTTTGTATGGGTGTGTTTTTAGAACAGGCCTATTATTCAATTCGATTTTAAAACAGAAACTATTTATTTATTCGTGGTTTTTAGTATCGCCTGTTCACCGCCCTGAGTCCCGCAAGGGAGATAGGGCGGTATATAAATTTAATAAATAAATAAATAAATAAATAAATAAATTATCCTTAAAGGAAATTTGGCTTGAAGCCTGGACTTAGATAAGACTCTTTGTTATTCCTGGAAACTTTCACTTTTACAGATTGCAGCTGGGAAAAGGGAAAAACCTCTTGGGCTGCTTATCTGTGTTGGTGACCCTATTGGACTATAAAGACTACATACAAATCAAAATGGGTGTTCCATACTTAGCTGCAAATGGTAAAAAAAAACATCTTTAATACTTGTCTCTGAAGCCCCCAGTTTGATATACCAGCAAGAAAATGTTAATGAATCTCAGAAAAAAATTCTTTCTATGTTGAAATCAATCCAAGAGACAATTGTTTTATTTCATGATGAGACTAAAATAATGCAAATGAGATAAAAGAACAATTTTGTACCTTACCTTACAAATCCAGACAATGACTACAAAGAAAAAACTAGTAACCCAGATAACAGAAGGAAAATTAGAAGAAATGGATCCAAGGATGGAGGATCTAAAGGAAGGAGTTAACAGAAAGATACAGACAAATGAAAAATTAGAAGATGCAGTGATAACACCAGAAATGGAAAAGATATCTTACTTGTCAAGATCTCGGAACACTTTTGAGGATAAGGAAGAAGAGCTGATGGAAGGGATGATAAAGCTGTTAGGAGAAATGCTGAATATTGACAAACAAGAAATGAAAAGAAAAACTGAAGGAGAGGACAGAGGCTGTTTAATGAATATAAATAGGTTGAGCATTCTTCCAAAAATACTTCAATCAAATTCTCTTTCTCATTCCAAACAATATATACAAAAAAGAGGAAGAATTACTTGAGGATTCAAATGCATTGACTTGGAAAGTTATTTGGCAAAGAAAGAAAGCTAGAGTAAGACTGAAAAAAATAGAAGTTTTGATCTGTTAGATGGGATATTATACTGTTAAACAGATGTTTGAATATGGTTAAGAAAATAGATAACTGTTAGAAATAAAAGTATTATTATAATTAGAAGAATGGGATTTGTAACTAGAATATTATACTTTGTTACGAGATGGGAAATATGAAAATTTTTAAAGGGTTTGAATAAGGGAAGCTTTTGGTTATCTAAATATAATTTATTATGAGAAAATTATAAGCAATAGAGATATTTTGAATATTGATGAGAAATTAAAATTTTAAAAAAGTGGGAAAAACAGGATATTGATTAAACAAATGGATTTTAAGTGTATATGTATTAACAGTAACAAGAATTGTATTTGCCCAGTGTGGAAAAATGCATACCACCGAAGAAGAGAGGACCAAGGAAGCACTGGATGATGTAGTATTGGAACTAGACTGAGAAAGTTAATATGTACCACTGAATTATCAATGAATCAAGACAGCACATTGTTTATTAAGTACTCATGATTGTAAAATTAGAAAATTAATACAAAATTTATAAAAGCAAAAAGAAAACAAGAGTGGTCAAAAAGGAAAAAGAGAAAGATAACAGGCTACACAACTTTTGTTGGGAGCATGGAACAGTTGTGCAGGATCAGCCTTAAGGCTTATCTATTCCATATGCTCTTGTAAGAGATAATATTCCTATAATATACTGTTTCCCACTAATGAATGCTTCATGGACAGAACATCTATAGAGAGCCTAGGAAGAGAACTATGCATGAGAGCAGTAAGGCTGCAGGACAGGGGAATAGGACAAGGTCAAAACAGGTAAGGTAATGGACATGGCACCACAATCTAAGCCACAGCTCTTTTGTACATGTACATGCACTTACAAAAGGGATGGAGATTGGCTAATAATACTTAAGTTTTGCCATTTTGCCTCTTCTGATTTCCCCCACTTCTTGGCAGATGTTAAACTGTAGTGGTTAGCATGCAGCACTGCTCAGTGAAAACAATGTGCATAACAAAGGCACTAAGGTTAGCAGTATAAGTTTTATAAGAAAGTATTCCTGAGGCAAGTGCTTGCATGAAAGAAAATAAACTTTGATTAAGAAATACCATAGCGATTGAAAAGGGTGAGTGAATTAAATCTATAGGTAATCAGTAAGTAAGAACCTGTAAAGTCTCACTTCCATTATTGAGAGAGACCAAGTCAACTGAGAGCCTGAACTACCTTGATCAGAATCAGAAGAAAAAGAAAAGAACTGAATAAAGAAGGAAAAGATAACAATAGAAGTATGTTTTTAGGCAATGGAAAAAAGATAAAACTGCAGAATCCCATTGCTGCCTCAATATGTACTCCTTTTAGTAGTTAATATGTTTATAAGTATCAAAAGTCAATGCATGCAAAGTTGAATTTCATCAAGATGGGAGTCTCTTTGTAATCATTTGATTTTAAACTGATTTTAAATGTAACATGTGAAATATTTTTCAATATCAGTTTCAATTTCTCCCCTCAGTTTAGATTAGCTAGAAATGTAGACATAGACAAGAAAAAACTAACATTATATGAACCAACAGCTGAAAAACAAAACAACAACAAATATGGCCTTCTGAACCCTAAAGCACACCCCATAAACGGTAATTTATTCCTCTTATTAAGCTGCTATAATTTTGATTTTGATGTTCCTTCCTGAATTTATGAGTACATACAGAACCTGGCATTTGAGACTTTGTAGTGAATTGTAAGAAACAAAAGGAAATGTTGATATTAGTAATTCAGTATCACCAAAACTGCCTTTTTCAAAGAAAGTAAAATCTTATGACACATTTTTAAAAGATAAATTGAGCTCTGTCTGAACCTGCATTTCTCTTACTTCTTTGCTCCAAGCAATGGGACGATCAATTTCTAATTTGCTTGCCAAAGCTTTGCAGTTGTCAGTGCACATTTCTATTGCTCGCCTCTGTTGCTCGTGCTGACAGACATTCATTGTGACAGGTAATCAGCCTCCTTTTCTTGTATTGACATCAACTCCACATCAGGGCAGGGATGCCAAGTGATGGGTCTCATTGAATGTTTTTGCTCTCCTGTGGAGGATTTCATAGAGATATCTGTGGAAAGATAATCATCGAACAAACTAAAGCTAGATTTATAGAGTTTGTGGTATCAAAGAAACATTAGCAAATTTGGTTGTTTGACAGAGCAGCCTAAATCAAATCAAAGAGGCCTTTAATTCACAAGCTAAAGATTGTATGGCAAAATGAGCCTAGAAGTTTGGTTATATTATTCAGATTGATCAGTAAGAGAAATTTACAGTGTCTTACAATTTAAAAGAGCACTTTTCAAAAATAATATACTGTTGATAAATAACACCAGAATATTGGAACCCTTCAAATGTATACTCAAATAGGTGCACCAATAAAATAAAGGATTATACATATGCTCTAGGAAATATTAGCCACCTGGGTTATCCCCATATTAATCTTCCTTTCTCTTGTAAGATTTTGGCTTTGCCTTAATATTGATGGCTGATGATATCACTTTTAATAAAGAGAATTTTAGCAGTTATGAAGCAAAATTAGTCAACATCAAAAGGCATTTGTTTAGTGGATCAAGTGTCCCATCTCCCAAAGTTCCTTATGAGAATGCAGCATACTCATATCTCACAGTCCTGTGATTACTGATAAACCAAAGCCAGGATAGAAATGGTTACTATTCATTTCTATAAAGTCCTGATATTGCAGCACAGTGAAAGAAAAATACCTGGATTTCTGGCTACTATAGGAAATGGAAATAATTTGTTCTGTAGCCAAAATGCCTGCTAAAACAGAATACAGAGGGCATCACACTTGAATGCATTTTGTATTTAAATCAGAAGTTATCTGTCTGCTGATGCAATTTAAAAATATCTTGTTCTATCCATGTTTGGATTCGCTCAAGGATGTCCTTGAGAACTACATGATAGATTTTGGTCTGTGAATTATCTCCATTAATTACATATTACATATCATTGGAAAGAGTGGAGCTGCTCTAATCAGAACAAGCTCTTTTTTTAATAATCAGTTCAGCTTTGTGACTTTTATTTGCTGGTTGATGATGCTTGAATCTGGGCTATGTAGGACTGGCAGTTTCAATGTTTATGTATTTTGCCTTCTTTCTCAAAGAAATGTTGCCAGTTAAATTGCATATAGGGAATTTTTTGTTTGCTCCTCCCTCCCCTTCAGATTATTCTTTTGCATGGAAGGACAGAACTGAAAATGGACAAAGAAAACAAAAGCAATAAGCATACCTTGTAGCTGCTAATCATTTGGTACAATTTATACAATATTGAAAATGTTTCTCTTTGAAGTTGCAATAGTTAATTTGAGAAGGTTGGCTTTCAAACTCTATACTTATTACAAATACATACACACACACACACACATATCAGGGGATGTCTTCACTAGCTATGCATGGATCAATTAAATGTAAGTGACTTATAACATCTCTATAGCATCACTCAATATAATTGCTGAAGTAATATTAAAGCCTGTTTTTAGTGTAATATTCTGTTGTATTCCATTCAGCTGTTCAGAGAAATTAGCCAGTCCAAATTTTAGAACCAGACAAGAAACCAAAGGTCAATAGTATAAAAAAATAATATAATATGAAAGGTAACAGACTCTTTTGGTATTAATAGAATTTGTGGAATTATAGCTTTGATTTTGGAAGCTTTCTTTAATAATCTTCATGAAACACAACACTCATTACTGTTACTTTGGCACAATGATGTTTGGAAGATGTTATAAATTGCCTGTGAGGAAAAAGCTACAGGATCTTCCAGAGTCTTTTCAACTATACTTGTGCCAAAATGGCAGTAATGAAAACAGACTTCATAACACTCCAATAATGATTGGATGATGCTCTGAAAATGTATGGCTCCTGAGACAGATCTTTATATTTTAAATGAGAAAATCTGGTTGGACTAAGTTCATTCATCCATTTGCTTATGCCATTGTCCTCTAGCAGCTGTCTACATTCCTCTATTTTCTTAAGTTCTTTGTGTGTACTGGGGCATGACTACATATTTCTTCCATTAATTATTTAATATTAACTATGTGAAATAGAACATTTGTCAGAACAAGGAACAGAGATCTTGGATCTTATCCAGTGTTATCTAATATATTTATGGCTGAATCAAATAGGAGTAGAACAGTATTGCTCTGATCCAACAGAATCAAACAAATTGAACTGTCTTCAGGCATTAATTTTGTCTTGTATATTACGCCTGATAGAGCCTGCGACTATAAAACTCCATGCATTAAGGTCTTTCCCATCAGATATCAATAAGACTGGCACAGGGGTTGAAGGGAAGGTAGTATTTCACATACAGATTTGGAAATATAGGAGTGCTCATCTAAATTCTTTCTTGTGTCCTGAGGCTTCAGTAGCTGAAACATGCAGGTCAATTCTGAAGAGTCAGATCACACATGTATCATTTTTATATATGTTATTCTTTAACCTGCTAATTATTTCAATTGATCAAAATGGTTAACAGGTAGACAATACTGAGTTAGAAGCCATAAAAGAAGATAATATTACTTTCACTATAAGAAGGCTTGGAAGATAAATTCCCTCTGTTTGCCAGAGGCAAGCAGATGAATTGGCTGGTGTGCATAGAAAATGACAAAACCTTCATCAGGTTGTAACAATCCAGCCATGGCTGCTCCTGTGAGATTTGATGCTGTAGTCTGCCAGTGTCATTTTGAAATATGACTTACAAAATATTCATTTTCCTATAATTTAGAAAGCAAGTTCAGGTCGACATTTACATATCGCACATTAGCACATTGTCTCAGAACATGTCACCTTTTCAGATTGTCACAAAATTCAAGATATATTACCCAAATTGTCAAATCCTGGTGCCAAATATAGTAGACATCAATGCACTAACAGAGAACATATACACTACCATATCTGACAAAGCTGGTTACTGATACCCAGTGCTTTTTTTGTAAAAAAAAAAAAAAAAAAGGTGCTGGAACTCACACACATCATACAACCCGCCTTGCCTACCCTACAAGGTTCCATCTCAAAAAGGTGCTGGAACTCCGTTCTGGGTATTCTATGACAAAAAAAAGCCCTGCTGATACCAGTAGAACAGTGTTTCCCAACCTTGGTCACTTGAAGATGTGTGGACTTCAACTCCCAGAATTCCCCAGCCAGCAAAGCAAAGCAAAGCAAAGCTGGCTGGGGAATTCTGGGAGTTGAAGTCCACATATCTTGAAGTGGCCAAGGTTGGGAAACACTGCAGTAGAAGATGGAAACAGCCTAGTCTCAGTTCCTGATGAGTGTAAGGATAAATGCTTGACATTATGACTTCTTTCCATCAGCATGTCTTAACATTTCCAAGAATACTTTTGAATGTCTTGATCCCTTCATCCATTTTATCCATTGCTACCTTTTTCTGAGTTTAAATGGACTCCAGAAGATGGTAGAGGACAGGAAGGCCTGGAGGAACATTGTCCATGGGGTCGCGATGGGTTGGAGACGACTTCGCAACTAACAACAACACCTTTTTCTGCCTTCCTCTACTTTGCCAACATACATATTTTTAGTTCATCATATACTTGCATCGGATACCTTAACTATATGAGTTTTTTGTTTGCTGATCACAACCTCAAAGGAGTAGTCAAGTTTTTATTTGAATGGATGCAGGATCTTTTAGTCAAGATTTTATTTGGACTGATGCAGGATATTTTTCTTTTGGCAACTTCCAAATCCATAATTCAAATACATCTAATGTCTTTCTCTAGCTTATTTTACTGTAAATGTCTGGCTTTCAAAGCCACAGATTACATCTTTCAAAATCATTTTGAAATGTCTTTATTAGTCATGAACGTGTATAAACTTCTTATTGTCTTCTTTCTAGGATTAATTTCTACTTTAATACTCCAGGACACTGCCCATATTCATCTATCCTTGAATTCAAGAAAAAAAAATAAACCATCTTCACTTTTTTGCTTTTAACTATGAGTTTATTAAGCATAAGTTATCTTTGTCATCTTAATGTTTGATGTTATTCCACTTTTTTACTTTCATAATTAGTTTTTTTAAAGTCTATTTTTGGCTAATACAATGCTGCTTTCTGACATTTCAAATTATTGCTATTTCAATTGGCTATTTTCATTTTAACTATTATCTCTTCTAAACTTACCATTCTTTGCTATATATTCTCTGGAAACACTAGGCATCCCAGTCTTATTTCCTCTCCTATTCTAAATCACACTCCCTCCCTCCCCCAATTCTATTCTTATAGTAACTCCATTCATTAGAGGGTTTTTTTTCGTGGTCAGTAGTCTCAAAGGTACTTTTCAAAAGGCAAATGGACTTTCCTTGTTTTGCTTGAAGACGTTTCTCTTCTCATCCAAGAAGCTTCTTCAGAACTGAGAAGCTTCTTGGATGAGAAGTTCAAGCAAAACAAAGAAAGTTCAGTTACCTTTTGAAAAAGCACCTTTGGGACACCCATGACCTGGATGACTGAGAATCTCCATAGACATTTGTGGCCAATATCAATATATTTTAGCAGGCATTTTCCCCATGTTTGTATTGGTCTGTGGGAATGACCTTAGGAGACAGGATGAAGAATCACAGACTGGACAACTGCCATCTCAGTCCATGGAATGTGTGGGAGAGTGTGGGAAGTGTCTCAGAAGGGTTCCTCCATAGTTTTCTGCAGAGTAAAAAAAAAAAGAGGAAGAAAGGAAGAAATACTTTCAATCTTGCAAGATTAATGTTAGCTCTTTAAGATAGTCTAGACAATAAAGACAACTATAAGTATTATATCTTTATTGTAAAGTTATATTAACAGTCTCTTTAGAGGCACAATGAAGCAGCAACACTCCATTTTAATTAAATGGAGTCAAATGTTGTACAAATCATCTAGGCAGAAATCCTTCTCATGCATGCTAACTTTGGGCAAGTGAAGTCCTATGGTGACATGAATATAGAAGCTTTGCAAATCGTAGAAAATGGCAGATGTTTGGGGAAAAGACAAGGAAAAACTTCTGCCTTTTCTGCCTCTCCAAGCTGCTACAACTACAGTATAAAACACAAATGTGTCTTCCTTTTCCTGCTGCTAATCTCCTGCCTTCTTTTTTGCTTGAAACCCCTGCATTTTTCAATATCTCCATCCTTTCCCTATTTAGTACTCTTTCAAAGCATTTCTTTCTCCAACTGCTTCCACTACTTCAGGTTGCCACCTTCTCCTTGCATCATGAACTCTTCCCTCTCTTTTATCCTCTGTAAGTTTTTCTTTTTTTATCCTTTCACTGTCAGTCAACACTTTGCAGTTTGTTTTTGCCTTTGCAGACACTTTTCAATTAAACTGCTGTTTTAATGGGCAAGAAAGCAAAGCAACAGATTCTGTGTCATGTTTCAGCCTAGCTAATTCAGCCTGGGCCTGGTACAAAATTTAGACATTCAGCTTTGTTGAGATTTTTAGTCTGGCATATTATTATATTTTAAAGTGTCCCTCCCCTCCCCCAGTGTACAGGCAATAAATTACTTATAGAGGATAAGGAAAGACTTTAATCGAGTAAGTCCAGAATTACCTGCAATCTATTCTCAGCTTGCCTACCTGAGTGTATTGTTTTAGAGCTTTCTTTTTGGTACAAAGAAGAATTTTATTCTAACATCTTGCAATGCTAATGATTTGTTTACTTCTTTGATTAGTTTATTTTAAATTTCTTTTATAAGCTTAGTGCTCCAGGCTATTCAATTCCAAAATGGTAATGCTTAGTTAATTTTGTTTTTAATTAAGTGGCAAATCCAAGTAGTTCCCATGCATTTTTTTCCTTTTACTTTTTATCTATCTGCCTGCCTGTCTGTCTGTCTATCTATCTACCAATTATCTATCATATATCTTCATCATCTTCATCATCACTATCATCATCATCATCATCATCATCATCATCTCTCATCTATTTATCATCTAGTTAGCTATCACATATCATCTATCTATCACCCTAACACTAATCCTAACCCTAAACCTAACTTTATCCATCTAACATGCTAACTAAACATAATTTTTGTTGTTTATAATAAAAGATAAGATCAACATTAGAATTTGAAAAATAAAACCTCTTACTGTATATCAAAAATTGGGATCAGCAGTTAAAGTAAAATAATTAAGATATCCTTTGAACAGATGATGAGAATTTACAGTTGGTATGAATAAACTCAAAAGTACATCAGATGTTTGATTCTATTTGAAGTTATATGATTCAAATTGACATATAATAATTGATTCAAATGGATGATTTTGACTGCAGCTTTGCAATGAGCTTTTGACCAAGATCAGAAATAGATTAGGAGCCTCAATTTAGCATGTATTACATTTCAAGGAAATGGGGCAGCCTCAAAGAGAAGGCTTCATCCTGTGTTACTGTGACCTGAGCATATAGGAAAATGTAGGCAAAATTCTTCAGATTATCTCAATTAATATTTGAGTGGGATAATCACATTAAAAAGATGGTCTTTACAGCCTTAATCTGCTGTAAAGATAATAATAATTTCTTTATATTTCACCTGGAAACAAATGGTTATTTAGTGTAATGCCAATATTGTATAGGTGTCTTGTGGTAAAGCTTTTTCAGAGACCAGCTTGGCAACTGAGTTTTACACAAACTGAACTTTCCAGATTTAAAAAAAAACACCATATAGTATGTGTTACTGTAGTATGTGCACCCTTTTTTATGAGTATTTTCTTCCTGGAAGGTGTGGTTAGTATATTAACCAAAACAAATAAACAGCATTCTTGCCTCAGTCTCAGAAACAAATGAGAGATTCAGATTCAGAAAAACTCCCAAAATGCATATCTGCTCTTTTGGGTAGTGTGACCCAATTCAAAACACTTGAGTTTCAGTTTATTATCCCTAATCCTATTTTTTCCTGAATGCAGGCAGACATTTAGGAAAAACATACAATTACCTGTGACAGAGTTTAGGGCAGGGGTGTCAAACTGCTGGCCCGCGGGTTGGATGCGTCATGCCGAAACCGCGCCCATCCCATTGCCGGCAATGGAGAAAAAGTCATGACATGTCACGACACGTCACATGACATTGCGAGTTTGACACCCCTGGTTTAGGGTATTAGCAGTATACTACTAACACTAAGCTCCAAATCTCTTGTTGATCTTCTCCAGTAGTTTCATGCAAGTATTCAAGGGAGCAGAGTCAGAGTTTCTATTAATTCTAAAATAAACATCATCCACCAGGCAAACCTTGTCTTGGCTTCACTGAGGATATCAAAGAAGCTTGTCAAGAACAGATTGAAGCAGAACTTTGAAGGCAAAATAGAGCACTGACAGAAACTTTGAGGAATTCACTACAGGAAGCCTCAAATTAAAGTTACATTCAGTATAAATTCCAGAACTTGTCAAAGCTCAACTGTGATCATAAAGTATCAGTTAATACTTAGCTCTACCCTATTTGCTACTGACTTTAAAAGCAAATAACTGATTATGAAGACTGAGACTTCTGCATAAAAAGTTAACTGCAGGAAAAATAGAAGAGTCTCAATTGGGATTGTCAGGTCTTCCACATATTAGATAACCAGAGGTCCTACCCCCTCTTAGTCAGAGACCTATTAGATATAGGTCCTAGTCTAGAATCATAATTGTTCTAACCAATTTCACTGGAAAAAAAAGAAATGTTTGAAACAACAAACAAAATCTAGAACAGTGTTTCTCAACCTTGACTATTTTAAGGCATGTGGACTTCAACTCCCAGAATTCCACAGCCAGCATTGCTGGCTGTGGAATTCTGGGAGTTGAAGTCCACATGCTTTAAAATGGTCAAGGTTGAGAAACACTGATCTAGAAGGACCCCAGGGGGATATCAGGAAAAAAAATACAGGGTGAATAGGGAAAAGGTGGTGCATGTTAGTCCCTCTTTTGTCCCTACCTCAAAAGCTTTCATGTCATACTCACCAGCCCAACTGAAACTTCCCAGAGCGTCACCTCCCATCCTTCTGAGCCCCCGCTACTGTTTCCAGTGATGTTCCAGTGTGGCACTTATGCTCCTGATTTATTCCTAAGTTCTCAGCATTTCCCCTCTCCTCAGCCACTCTAATGTCCCAGCATGGCACATCCTATTGGTACACTCATTTTCATCTAAGTTATTTATTTTCTTTTAGCCATTGGTGCTGACGTCTCAATTTGTCATGGCACTATAGCAATATCACTTAGACTAATATACCACTTCACAGTGTTTTACAGCACTCTCTAAGTGGTTTACAGACTCAGCATATTGCCTCAACAATCTGGGTCCTCATTTTACTGACCTCAGAAGGAAGGAGGGCTGAGTCAACCTTGAGGTGGTCAGGATTGAACTCCTGGCAGTGAGCAAGTCAGCTTGCAATACTTCATTCTAATCACTGTGCCACCATAGCTCCTCATACCCCACTGATCCCCAATTATTCCCAATCTTGCCGACATTTTTCCTTCTGTTCTTGCTCTCAACTGCTGTTTGGTGAATGAAATGGAAAATTTCACATAATGCTAATTGCACCTTTTAAAGAAAGTATTCTGGCCTCTTTTGTTGTGGGAATTTTATCACTGGAAGCTTTGAAGAAGAGACTGGACTGCCACCTGTCAAAATGGTGTAGGGTCTCCTGCTTGGGCAGGGGTTGGACTAGATGACCCACAAGGTACCTTCCAACTCTCTTCTGTTATTCTTTAAGAGATATTTTTTTTGTTGACTAAAGCCCTTCAACTGTCTCCTGGACAGAAGACCAAGATCTAGAAGATATGTGCAGAAGAATGTGCAGCATCAGGAAGCCATTCATTTCTTTGGCTATCACAAATTAAAACTGAGCCATTCTATCTAAATAATGGGTTACTAAAGACTCCTATAATTGACTCTGCACAAATGATAGCATACTAATGGCCCAAAAGAGAATGAAAAAATTAAAAAGTCATTAAAAGCATCACAGCAAGCCTCTGAAGGTTCTGTAATCAAACTCTGGAAACTGGATAACTTAATTTAATTCTCTTAAATATAAAGAGGCAAACAAATAATCTCACATAACAAATCTGTCTTCAGACTGCAAATCTATTGATGATTTCACACAATCATAAAATCATAAGACTGGAAGGAACCTTGAAGATTTTCTAATCCAATGCCTTACCCAGTGTAGGAATTTTCATACTATCCTAGGTAAGTAGTTTGATTGGAGTGGCTTTTTTAAAAAAATGCTGATTGTTCTCAATAACCTAAAGAAATATTTTGAAAATCCCATTAGAACACTACCAAAAATGCATATTAATTTTCTGCAGAAGCTAAGACTACTGGTATTTTGATAATCTTAGCATGTCATTCCATGTAAAAGGACCTTCTTCATTTACTGTTTTACAGAATTGCAGTGCTCAAAAAGATTGCAGTATTTTTCTCCAACTATTTTTCTTTTAGGGAGTTCCAATTTTGAGTTTGGAAGACTAAATATAGAAGAGTAGTCTAGGGTTATCATCTGCAAATTGCCCCCTTTCAATATGGTTTTTAAAAATAAACAAAACAAAATGTCCATGTGTATCTAGGACACACACACACAACACAGAGTCATACAGATAGAGAGAGGAATGATTAGATCACTTGTGACTCATAAAAGTCATTTGAAACTAGCAAAGGACTCAGAGGGCATCTAATTCTTAAATTGTTTCTAGCTTGTCCATTCCCAGCCATGCTAAATGGAAGCCTTTTGATCAAAGAATTTATATCAAGAGTGGAGACAAAAGCTGCAGAGACAAGGCCAAAGAAAGCAGAAGATGGAGGCAAACCTTATGCCCAAGATTGGGTTTAAGTTCCAAAAAATTCTCCTTCTCAAATTCTCCTCAGTTTTCCCATTCAAAAACATCACCCTTTGCATATCTCCAAATATTGATTTCCCATTCAATTAATTCCCAGAGATACTTATTTCCATTTCAGAGTCTCCCAAATTAATTGCTCTTTTCTTAAGTCCTAATAAAATTCAATTAGTTCCCAGTTCTAGCTCCCAAATTAATTTCCTGTCCAGATTGCCTCCCAAACATTCTTGTAATATGTTTGCTATTCATGCTCCCCAATTATTTCTAATAGTTTATTTTATACCTCACATCTCTCCTCCAGGAACTAGTCCCAATGCACCACTGACTATTACATTACTTAGTTCTTCATTGGTCCTTTTGCACCAACATAGTGAACATGGGATTTAAAATAAGGTGATCCTTTCACACCTAAACTGAACATTTATTTCACTTCTTTTGCAAATGGATAGTGCAGTATACAATGAAGTCACAATAGCAGCTACACGTCTATGTAAACTTCAAGCATCTTACTATGCTACAAAAATGCTAAAATCAAATAGTATTGGCAACAGCATGTGGGTTTCTGTTTAAGGAGTGGGGGAAAAAATTACCTGAAGTTTGTATGAATCCTGGGGAAGTTTTGAGATGGATTCTTTAAACTTTTATTTCATCATATAAATTAATGACTGGACTCCTTTTGTTCCTTTGGAGAGAACACTTGAGGTTGCATCAGTATGTGTATGTACAAAATTCTGCATAACACAATTCTGTGGTTACATATGCATATGTTGTGGCTCCGTCCAGTGGGTCCCTCTCATCAGAGGAGGAAGGCTCTGAACATGAAGGAGAGGAGATGGCCAGGCCTCCCTCTCCAGGCCCTTCCCCTCTGGTGCGGCCTTCGGTGCCTTCCAACGGAGAGGAGTTTGGCCAGGAGCCCGGTGCTTCTGGGATTGGCCAGGAGCCAGGTGCTTCTGGGATCAGCCAGGAGCCAGGTGTATCAGACTGCGAAGAGGATACGTCTTGGCTGGATCCATGCCAGAGTCGGAAGGACAAGCGTGCGCAGCAGCGGACACGCCGTGCCAGTTAGTTCAGCTGAGTCACTGGGCCACACCCCACTGGCTATATAAGCAAGGGGTGTGGCATGTGAAACTTTTGTGACGGACAAGTTTTTGCTGGATATTCTGTTGCAAGCACTCTGGCAAGTTATCTTGGATTTATCTCTGTTTGCTGTGCATTATCAGTAAAGGCTTGGCAGGCAGCTATGAAGTTGCTGCCAAGAATTCTGTTAGATCGCGCAGGCAGTAAGACACGAGTCGAGTGACAGTCAGCTCTCGGTTTATTGGCAAGGCATCAAGTAAATCCGGACTGGCTCTCTGGGCCAGGGGAGCCCTCTTTTATGGGATTCCCCTGGCTTGTAATCACACAGTTCCTATTGGCTGGCAAGACCCTGTTGCTAGTTAGCCAACCAGCAACGGGCATNGAGAGAGAGAGAGAGAAGAAAAAAGGTTTCCAAATTCCTCCCAAAAAGATCTTCAGAAAGTACAGATAGTCTCTAAATGGTGGTTGATTCGGACGTATAGAGATTTGGTTTAGCTGAGTCTTGATGAATGAGTCAGAGTATCTCAGTTCATATGTAACATGGAAGTTGAAAACCATGGCTCACAAAACCTAATGGTAGATTCACCTATCACATTAAGCTAAAATCAAATACCTTAGTAAGGTATGCTAATGTAGTTTCTATATGCGTATGTAACCACAATCAACACATAATCCCAAACTGAGTTTCTTTGTATTCAATGATCATATGTATTTACGGAAGAAAGAAGGCTGTTGAAAGTCAATATTTTATAAACAATGACATAATAGTTTTCATATTAAAGAAAAAACATCCCCAAAGACTTATTGACCTTTTTAGAGCAGAGGAAAATTGCTCCCTTTCACTTCCCACATCATTCTCATGATGTGGTCTCTGGATGCACACAGAATGAATACATGATTGAGCATTGCCCTCTCCTGATGTTTGTTCTTGAAGGAAAAGCTTAAATTGAACTATTAGCAAGAGAAATGGAATTCAAATGCACCACAGCAACAATTTTTTTAATGAGCTGACTTGTAGTGGGCCAGTGGGTAGTCCTGACATTGAGCTGGGCCTAAGACAGAATAGTGTTGGCAACCAGCCAGCGTTCTGCTGAGAAAAAGCTAAATTATGCATCTTATTTAGTGCATTTTTAAAAATATTTTCTAATGCCCCTAAACCAATGTTCCTATCTTTTGGGAGCTGTACTTTCCCTGCAAAAGAATCATTTAATGCTGTATAATAGTTATTTGGTGTTTATTGAAGTTTATGTTTTGACAATTATTTTATGGATCGTAGTTGTGCACAGATGTTAAAAGGAAATTTATTTCCATTTTGTAAAAAATTGAATATAATGCAAGTCTGTGCAAAAGCCTATTTAGAAGCCTGCTAGTTTTGTCCCATATTTTCCTGAAAGAGTGGAGAACTGGTTTATCACTCCTTCAGGAAAATGTATTCTTAGCCTTCACAAGTACAAAGACAGTAACTACATGGGTACCCTATTGCAATAACTTTAAATAGCACGGTTTCTATAGATATACTTTGCACACTGAAAATAGACATTTACTGAAATCTGTGGATATAATTTTAAGACATTCTTAACACATCTGCATACAAAGAACAACCCATTCTTGCTCTGCAGAATAAAACAGGGAACATGTGAACATTTTGAGGTGTGAATCCAATGGCACATAATTTACTGCCCTCTAGGGGGACAGTAGACTAAACAACTCTGTGTTCCTTCTTTATCTAATATTCTGCTTGTTCTTTTTCTAAGGCAGGGGTGTTAAACTGCCGGTCCGTGGGCCAGACGCATCACCAAGTATCCACCCCATTGCCAGCAATGGGGGAAAAGCTCTGATATGTGATGCGATGTCACGAGTTTGACATGTCTGGTCTAAGGGATTGCTAATTTCAGGTCACTTCCTTATGACTTTCTCCCCAGGTAAATACATACAGTGTAAATGTTGACCCTGCTTTTGGCAGGAGTAGTTAGCTAGGCATTAAGCTTTGCCTATCTGCAGAATGCATTCTTGTAAATAAATCTACTTTCAGTTATAGTTCTAAATTCTGTTTCACTAATCATTGCTCAGGTCCAAATGGAATGTGAATTCGATTCAAAGAAACAAGAGAGAATGCTAAACTATTCCAGAAAAGATCCAGATTTGGATCTTAGGAAAAGTAGAATATGTGAGAAAGAAACTCAGAACAATTCTTCCTTGAATTGTATTTGGTCTGAGGCGAAGTAGAGGAGAGGTTCTGTCAGGTTTCAAAATTCTATAACATTACAATCACTGAATTAAAATATGTTACAGGTTTCCAACCAACTCATTCTTCACCTTGTCCATATTTCCACCCATATTATCACCACACTGTAAAGATAAGCCACAAATACAGTGGTTTCTAGGCACTGAATGGATGGGGAGATGAAGATGCAGCCATCACCACATATTGCTGTGGCACTTCATGAACTATTTTATTAGTGGAAAATATTGATACATCTAAAATAGTTTATCACAAGATTTGAACAAGAGCCAGGTCTTTATTCCCAACAGAGTGGGTATGTATGATGCTTAAACAGCTACCTATCCTACTCACATTCATATTTTATATTCATTAATGGTTACAATATCTAAAATATGGGTTTTTAGATATATCAACATCCACCTAAAATGTACAATGAATTAAAAATGGGCTTTCCTATATTTGGCTAAGCATTCATTTTATATTCAGATCATTGATTAGGAAAAAGAAATGCTTGTTTGGGGAAGAGATGACCAATAGGGCACCCATGATCTGTTGCTATTTTTTTTAAAAAATACAGAACATAGAATAACAGAGATGGAAGAGACCTCAGAGGTCTTCTAGTCCAATTCCCTGCTCAAGCAGGAGACCCTATATTAGGGGTCTTCAAACTTGGCCCTTTTATGACTTGTGGACTTCAACTTGTGGAATTCTGGGAGCTGAAGTCCACAAGTCATAAAAGGGCCAAGTTTGAAGACCTCTGTCCTATATAATTACAGATGAACATAGCTTAAATGACTGAAATCTTAGTAGTTTGAGAACTCATAATCTTAAAAGCAGTCAAATCTTTAATGAGGGCTTGCAGAATGTTGACCTTCCCAGGACTATTAGAAATCCTTTATTTATTTATTTATTTATTTATTTATTTATTTATTTATTTATTTATTTATTTATTTATTTATTTATTTATTTATTTATTTATTTATTTTATATACCGCCCTATCTCCCTTGCGGGACTCAGGGCGGTGAACAGGCGATACTAAAAACCACGGTAATAAATAGTTTGTTTTAAAATCGAATTAAATAACGGGCCTGTTTTAAAAACACACCCGTAAAAAACCCCCCACTGAAACATAATCAAGCTACGCCAGGCCGGCCGCACGGAATAGATGGGCCTTCAGGGCTCGGCGAAAAAGGCGATTTTCTGATTCCAGACAGTGTTGGAGGTTGGGCACTCAGGAAGAATACATTATGACACTTACAACCAGATAAAATTGTGATTCTCTGAAGCAGTATGTAATCCATTAGTAGAATTTGTTGCTACAAGATCTAGTGATGGTCATTAATCTGGATGACTTTAAAGAAGTATTAGATAAGTTTATGGTGCCTAAATATATCCATGGCAATGAAGTATACATCCAAAATATGCACTTGAAAACCCATTGCTAGAGATAATAGCTAAAATTTGCCACTAACTACCTTGTAGAACTTGATTATTAGTAGGTTTCTAGAGTTTGTTGTTTGCTGTTGGAAATGTGAGTATGTGCTCCAGTAAGGTTCATTTTAACTTCACCGTATTATAGGCAGAAGCCTTTGGTTGTCAATGTTCATAGGAGGTAAACTTTAATTCTCTTAAGACTGATTAGCATAACAGTAGTTTGCACCAACATGAGCAGTTTCTAGAGGGCAGGAATGTACACCATGCTACTTTGGCATCCCCTATTTGTCTATTTTTGCTTTTTATCAAAAGTAGAGTTGTCTGACTTGTGTTGACTCAAATGGTTTTAACCAAATTGCCTGCTGTAGAAAAACATCTCCACTCGTTTGGTTATTATGTACTGGGGCAGAAACAGTGAAAAGGTTTACTGATGGTACAGTGAAAAGGTGCTTTTTTGAAATATATGTAAACAATGTAATATGGACTGCTTTTTTTAATCAAGTGAGTTTTTTCACCTTTCCCTTCTATTCCAAATAATACGAAAAATGAAAAAAAATGGTAAGACTTGTCCCTGCCTGAACTTCCTCCCTCCCTCCCTCCCTTTTTATAGGCAAGATAAACAAGAAGGGAAATCCACCAATCAAGGGTAAGTCTGGACAGAAATCTGGAGGAAAGGATTGAAATCTAGATAAGTAGTTTCATTTCTAAATATTTTACATATTGGAGTCTATCAGTTCAAGTAGAAAAGCCCTTAGAAAACATGATGTGAAATGGTATCAATGGTACTAATCCAAAAGAACAAAAGCTCAAGACCAATTTGAAGTCCCAGATAATTATTCCACATGAACTGAGATAGCAGTGAAAACCAATGCTCGCTGTAAAAACAGCTGGGTGATTCTCTTCTGTGCAGTCCTCAGAAGCATGGCTNTCAAGTCCAGTTTCCCCTGGTCAGTTCCATCTGGTTATTATTTACTCACAGTTCTCTGTAATTCACAGAAGTGGAGGCAACGACTAGCTTTGTTCCCAAAAAAAAAAGGGAACAAAGGCACTTGGGAGACGGAGATTCCCCGGACTCCGGAGGAGTACCCAATTTCGCTCTCCCGAGATGAAGGGAGAGCTTTTGGGACACTACTCCTATCCAGGAGTACTCACCTCGACCCCTTCTCCCGGGGCACAAGGTTCCAAGCCGCTGAACAGCTGCTGACCGCTGTTCATGCTGGCTCTGACGCCTTCCCAAGCGGACGGCTCCGAAAAGAGCCGCCATCGGCGCGCCGTCCCACCGGAAGTCCCAATTTTAAGACATTCTTAACACATCTGCATACAAAGAACAACCCATTCTTGCTCTGCAGAATAAAACAGGGAACATGTGAACATTTTGAGGTGTGAATCCAATGGCACATAACTTACTGCCCTCTAGGGGGACAGTAGACTAAACAACTCTGTATTCCTTTTATTATTATTATTATTATTATTATTATTATTATTATTATTATTATTATTATTATTATTATTATTATTATTATTATTATTATTATTATTATTATTATTATTATTAATTACATTTATATCCCGCCCTTCTCCTTGCGGACTCAGGGCGGCTGACAATTGGATAAAATACTAGCATATATACATATTATACCTAATTAAAATTTACTTAAAACGAAATATTTAAATATGTCCAATTAAAAGTAATTAAAACCCCTTTAAAATCCCTTAGGCCAGTCCCGCTAGCTGGAACAACCACGTCTTAAGGGCGCGGCGGAAGGAAGGGAGATCAGGAATCACCCTGATCTCTGGGGGCAGTTCGTTCCAGAGGGTGGGAGCTCCCACAGAGAAGGCCCTCCCCCTTGGGGTCGCCAGCCGGCACTGTCTGGCTGACGGCACCCTGAGGAGACCCACTCTGTGAGAGCGTACAGGTCGGTGGGGGGTAGTCTCTAATATTCTGCTTGTTCTTTTTCTAAGGCAGGGGTGTTAAACTGCCGGTCCATGGGCCAGACGCATCACCAAGAAACAGTATCCACCCCATTGCCAGCAATGGGGGAAAAGCTCTGATATGTCACGCGATGTCACGAGTTTAACATGTCTGGTCTAAGGGATTGCTAATTTCAGGTCACTTCCTTATGACTTTCTCCCCAGGTAAATACATACAGTGTAAATGCTGACCCTGCTTTTGGCAGGAGTAGTTAGCTAGACATTAAGCTTTGTCTATCTGCAGAATGCATTCTTGTAAATAAATCTGCTTTCAGTTATAGTTCTAAATTCTGTTTCACTAATCATTGCTCAGGTCCAAATGGAATGTGAATTCGATTCAAAGAAACAAGAGAGAATGCTAAACTATTCCAGAAAAGATCCAGATTTGGATCTTAGGAAAAGTAGAATATGTGAGAAAGAAACTCAGAACAATTCTTCCTTGAATTGTATTTGGTCTGAGGCGAAGTAGAGGAGAGGTTCTGTCAGGTTTCAAAATTCTGTAACATTACAATCACTGAATTAAAATACGTTACAGGTTTCCAACCAACTCATTCTTCACCTTGTCCATATTTCCACCCATATTATCACCACACTGTAAAGATAAGCCACAAATACAGTGGTTTCTAGGCACTGAATGGATGGGGAGATGAAGATGCAGCCATCACCACATATTGCTGTTGCACTTCATGAACTATTTTATTACTGGAAAATATTGATACATCTAAAATAGTTTATCACAAGATTTGAACAAGAGCCAGGTCTTTATTCCCAACAGAGTGGGTATGTATGATGCTTAAACAGCTACCTATCCTACTCACATTCATATTTTATATTCATTAATGGTTACAATATCTAAAATATGGGTTTTTAGATATATCAACATCCACCTAAAATGTACAATGAATTAAAAATGGGCTTTCCTATATTTGGCTAAGCATTCATTTTATATTCAAATCATTGATTAGGAAAAAGAAATGCTTGTTTGGGGCAGAGATGACCAATAGGGCACCCATGATCTGTTGCTATTTTTTTAAAAAAATACAGAACATAGAATAACAGAGATGGAAGAGACCTCAGAGGTCTTCTAGTCCAATTCCCTGCTCAAGCAGGAGACCCTATATTAGGGGGTCTTCAAACCTGGCCCTTTTATGACTTGTGGACTTCAACTTGTGGAATTCTGTGAGCTGAAGTCCACAAGTCATAAAAGGGCCAAGTTTGAAGACCCCTGTCCTATATAATTACAGATGAACATAGCTTAAATGACTGAAATCTTAGTAGTTTGAGAACTCATAATCTTAAAAGCAGTCAAATCTTTAATGAGGGCTTGCAGAATGTTGACCTTCCCAGGACTATTAGAAATCCCTTAAGATTCCAGACAGTGTTGGAGGTTGGGCACTCAGGAAGATTACATTATGACACTTACAACCAGATAAAATTGTGATTCTCTGAAGCAGTATGTAATCCATTAGTAGAATTTGTTGCTACAAGATCTAGTGATGGTCATTAATCTGGATGACTTTAAAGAAGTATTAGATAAGTTTATGGTGCCTAAATATATCCATGGCAATGAAGTATACATCCAAAATATGCACTTGAAAACCCATTGCTAGAGATAATAGCTAAAATTTGCCACTAACTACCTTGTAGAACTTGATTATTAGTAGGTTTCCAGAGTTTGTTGTTTGCTGTTGGAAATGTGAGTATGTGCTCCAGTAAGGCTCATTTTAACTTCACCGTATTATAGCAGAAGCCTTTGGTTGTCAATGTTCATAGGAGGTAAACTTTAATTCTCTTAAGACTGATTAGCATAACAGTAGTTTGCACCAACATGAGCAGTTTCTAGAGGGCAGGAATGTACACCATGCTACTTTGGCATCCCCTATTTATCTATTTTTGCTTTTTATCAAAAGTAGAGTTGTCTGACTTGTGTTGACTCAAATGGTTTTAACCAAATTGCCTGCTGTAGAAAAACATCTCCACTCATTTGGTTATTATGTACTGGGGCAGAAACAGTGAAAAGGTTTACTGATGGTACAGTGAAAAGGTGCTTTTTTGAAATATATGTAAACAATGTAATATGGACTGCTTTTTTTAATCAAGTGAGTTTTTTCACCTTTCCCTTCTATTCCAAATAATACGAAAAATGAAAAAAAAATGGTAAGACTTGTCCCTGCCTGAACTTCCTCCCTCCCTCCCTCCCTTTTTATAGGCAAGATAAACAAGAAGGGAAATCCACCAATCAAGGGTAAGTCTGGACAGAAATCTGGAGGAAAGGATTGAAATCTAGATAAGTAGTTTCATTTCTGAATATTTTACATATTGGAGGTTATCAGTTCAAGTAGAAAAGCCCTTAGAAAACATGATGTGAAATGGTATCAATGGTACTAATCCAAAAGAACAAAAGCTCAAGACCAATTTGAAGTCCCAGATAATTATTCCACATGAACTGAGATAGCAGTGAAAACCAATGCTCGCTGTAAAAACAGCTGGGTGATTCTCTTCTGTGCAGTCCTCAGAAGCATGGCTTGAAACTAAAAGCTCTTGACAAGCTGTACCATCTTTAGGGAGCAATGCTCACACATCTTACACGGGAATCAAAAGAGTGTTTGAACCTTTCCTCTTAGCAACTATAATGATATCATTAAGCTCCAGCTGTGCAGCTAACAATATACAAGTGGCAAAACATAATCCCCTGCTAAAAGATGCTGTGGTTTGCACAAGCTGTACATGAGCAACTCCAGAGGTAAAGGTAAGAAGGTAAGACTGTGTTGTCTCTCTGTGTTATATTATCTATGTGGGTATATGCATAATTCTGTATTTATTTATTGTTGTGATATTTACATAGTGTATATTGGAGGTGATGACCCTTTGAGGGCTGTATGCAATGAAATTTCATTTTAATGTATGCTGATTAATTCTATTCTATTAATATTTTATTATGACTTTTTTCACACACAGAAACAGAGGTGTTGATTTTATGCTCCTCCAGCTATGTTCAATAAAAGTAGACCATTTATAGCCTGGGAATTACAATCCAGCTGCCAAACTACAAACATTATGAGGAAGGCAAATAAAGAGATTAATCCTCTTTCTCCTGGACAGGTAGTACCTTCCATGCTCTTAAGATTTCAAATTATTTTGAGCACCTCACATATAAAATACTTCCATTTTCCCCAAGAGTTCCCTCTTTTGATGGAAGCAACTTGTTTGTTTTGCAGCATAGCTACTTCCTCCAGTGTTCTCTTCCATATTATTAGGCACAAGGGTTTCATTTTTCCTAATCTAAGGATCAAATCAATTATACTAATACTAAATGTGTAATTAGAATCACTGTCTATTTTTGTTTTATAGTTCATAATCAAGTTGCCATCCCAACTCACTCTCTCCCCATCTATCTGCTAGAACTACATTATGTGAGAACTGAAAGACTGATTCTTCCCTCAGCTCCAATTCTGAAGAACATGATACTAGTTTGCTGTCATGTGGGGGGGGGGACATCAAAGCAAAGCAAATCTCTCCCCCCCCCCCACAGTGTCTCTAAGAATGTATTTTTTGTGGGAACTGTTCTTTTCAGAACCTACATATAATCTCTACTAGATTTTCTGGAAAAGTGATCTCCTGTAGCATCCATATTTCTCCCTCTCATTTATTAACAAAATGTACAGTGATTGAATCTATGAACAGTTTTATTTGATGGAATATACAGTCAAGGAACAATTCTGCTTTGCCATTAGGCAGAGTGGGCCAACAGCCTTAGGCAGCTGGTTATAAGTGGCTCCCCCCAGTTATTATTTCAGTATTGGGGGGGAAATGTTGTTTTGTGTGGATTGATCTTCATTGCCTATTGGAAAGCACTGTTACGAGAAACATTATTCCATCACCATTTCTTCTGTAAAATCAATTCTGGTAATCCATTTTTACATACTATCTTGAGCAATTCTGCTGATATTTGTGCTGTGTGTATAGACATCTATGGGTTCTAGTACAGCATTTTTATTTGAGAGGGTAGAGCAAAAGAACAGAAGAAGGTAATAGTGAAAAAAGATAGTGTTCTTTTATCATTCCTGAATGCAAAACATGTGTCTGCTTGGAGATCTAGTGCAGATCTCTTTATCACTTCCAGAATAGATTGTGGGAAACAGATGAAAAATGACAAATGAAATAATTGCAGTGTGCATTTATTTTTTATGTAATATTTTAGTGGGTTTATATGCTGCTCTAATCATCTGTGAGTCTGAATGGCTTATAGACCTCCTGAAACAGTAATACAATTAAAACTTAAATATATCAAAATAATAAAACAATATAAATAATATCCCATGTCCTGAGAAACGCCATCCACATCAAGAAAAACCAAAATAACTTTCTCAATTTCCAAAGGCCCATTAAAACAAACAAGAACTGCATGGTTTTGGGGAGGAAAAAAAACCTAATAGGATTGGGGCCAATATGGGTATCAGGGAGAATGGCATTCCAGAGAAGAGAGGCAATAACTGAGAAGGGATGAGACCTGGAGGAAGCCATCTCTTCAGGTTGTTAATGTTTCTTAGATGTAAAAGTTTAAGTTCAAAACAATCTGGATTGCTGTGACAATCAGTTCACAAAATATATGAGTAAAGAACAAAGAAAAAAACTCCATGAAACATAACTGGGGAAAAAAGACAATGAATTAAAAACATGGGGAAAAAAGAAATTCCAGACATTGTGTGTGTGTGTGTGTGTGTGTGTGTGTGTGTGAGAGAGAGAGAGAGAGAGAGAGAGAGAGAGAGAGAGAGAGAGAGAGAGAGAGAGAGAGAGAGGAATAGGACCTTCAATTGTATATTTCAGAAGGGTCAATTTTAATAGTACAGAGTTTCTCGACATTGACCCTCTGTTGCAACAGTGATAGGCCACACAACAGAGTTATGGAGCCTTCTCCAATCTGTGGGCCATGCTAGCTGGGAATTCTAAGAACTATATTCTTGCCCCTATAAAGAGCACCAAGTCAATTTGTTGTTGTTGCTGTTGTTGGTATATTTATACCATACTTTCCCTTCCAGAACTCAAGGTAGTATACTTTGTGCTTCTAGTTCTCTCCACAACAACAATGCTGCAAGGTAGGTTTGGCTAACAGAGGCCCAAAGTCATCTAGTGAGCTTCCATGACTGAGAAGGGAAATGAACTTGGTCACCTTGATGCCAGTTCACACCTTAACTATTACAACACAGATGTGTTATGTGTTATAACCAGGGCTTTTTTTCAGCCGGAACGCGGCGGAACCGCGTTCCGGCACCTTTTTCCGGGCCGGCCGCACCGGAAATAGCCCCTCCCAAATTTTACTTGCATCCTGTTCTCTAAAGGGGCGGTCCTAGGGTTTGATGAGGGCGTGGCCAGGTTTGAGTTCCGCCACCTTTTCTCCGAGAAAAAAAGCCCTGGTTATAACACAACGTGTTATGCTCAGTGGGTACATGCGGGCTTCCTCTACCTATTCTGTCTAATATAAATTACACAAAAGTGAACAGAATTTGGGCTCTACTACTCTTCTTGAAGATGAGTCTTCAGCTTTCTTTTTCTTGTTGCCTTTCAGTACCTCAATTTAACTATAGTGAATCTCTCTATTCTGTGATATTCGTTTACTTACACTGACCAAAACTAGGTCTCTTGGCTCAAAACAAATATTTTCTCATGTTTTTTGATGTAGTTAGGCAGAAAATGCTGTGATATTCACTTTCTGTTCTTTCATTTGTGCTGCATGGTTTGTCAGCAGCTTACTTTATTCATACAAGACCAATAGCTTTCTCACTACAATTATTAAAGGCACAAAGGCTTATAAATACCATGTTATGAATAAGCTGCACACCCAAAATTGTGCTGTGGACTTGTTTCCAGACCATGAAGTTTTAGTGCCATTTTCAAGAGACCGGAGAGATATTGTATATTGGCAACTTTCAAAGGAGGGCTGCCTTTAATAAATAATAATGGTGGCAAAAAAAGTCAGCATTTATTTGTATGCATTCTTTTTATAGCAATGTGACATCATTTGACAAGCATTGTGAGCCTGCTATATTTTTATTCACAAAGCTTCTATCTATAATGACATAGACACCTTCCTTAGGTCTTGTGGAAGAACTGGCAGCCTAATTTGCAGCTGTTGATGCCATTACTTGTAAAAAAAAAAGTGCAGATATAGATAAACAGACATAGACTCAAAGGATGTTGTCACAGTTACCAGTCATCAACGTTAGTACCTATAGGCAATTAAGAAGTTCTCCTTTCCACTGATTAGGGTGTTCCCCTCCCCCATTATTATTTGGTTTTTCTTTCCATTTTTTTTCTAAGTGAAAAACCTTGATCAATAGGGGGTAGCTGAAAATTACAGAAAATGATACAATGTATTAATATAATTGTTCTAAATTTGATGTAGGAGAGAAGGAAAAATTACCATGGAAATGTATTCATCAGATGGACTTCTACATAGATTAGGACAATATTTTTATGATAGTATAATGAACCCCAGGCTAACTTCATGCCAATCCCATGTTCATTAGTCTTTCTAATGGAAACAGCATCTTTGTTGTCACAAGAATGCCTATTTCAAGATCAGGATTTAGGACATAAAATAATAATAATAATAAAAAAATCACATCCTATTTCTTCTAGAAATTTTGCCTATATCTTAGCAGCTGAAATGCACAATGGGAGAATTTTGAACTTTTATCATTCATTCTTATGTATTTGGAAAAGTCAACCGAACTCTTTACCACTCTTTTGACTGAGGATACACTTTGGAGGAACAGACCAGGAAACTGGAAACTGGAAATGAAACAGGACCTCCACCCATTCAAACCAGGCAGTCAGTTATCTTCCTATGCTATCCAATTATGTAGCAAGAGCTAATTTTCTAATATGTTTCAGTTTAAGGGTCCCAATTTAATAGAGAAAACACAGTGCCTGTAATTGGATCAATCTGTTTTCCAGGCCACACAATCAGGCTGTGGTTTGTGATTCAAACAAAGTTCATTGCAGCCAGTACAGTATATTTCTCCCTAATGAGTGATCTGGGTCAAATGCACATCTGAAGTGATAAATACAGTACTCCTGTGATAGCATTTGAGCAATGAACTTTCTAGAGCAATGCACAATAGCGATAGATTCTTATAGACAGCTCAGATCTTTCTAGCCCCACTGAAGCTTCACAGGCAATGGTCGTGTTTTATAGCAGCTTGTTAATTTTTATTTTTTTTTTAGAGCTGTACTGAATAAATGCCAATGGCTTGGCAATTACTTGGCAATAGGATGAGAGGTTTGCTGGCTCAGCTTAGCAAGTATGAAAAATGTTGGTGTTTGTATAAAGCTATTTGCTGGTTTGTTCTTCACATAACCTTACATACTTTATTCAGTCCATCCTACAACCACCATTGTTAAAATTTACTTTCACATAGACTTCTCTGTCAACAATCATTAATTCAACAGAGCCCAGTTCATCTAACAAGTTCAGACCTACCAAAATCAAATACTTTGAAATCTTACTTGTGTCAGTGGTAGAGAAACTGTAATCTTGATTCCAATCACTGGAGATGGGCAACATTTAATCAGTTCCTCTTGCAATAAATTTGATTCAAGCAATATTTCTCCCCAGTTATGCTGATGATAGTAACATTGAGGGACAAATCAACTAGGCAGTGGAAAAGGGTAGCTTTCTGGGAGCCTGTGTACTTCATTCATATATTGCTATATAGTCTTTTTGCAGTAACTTGTTTCTCTACGTATTTCACTGCAGAGGAAAATATGGGCTTATATTAAATAGCTACATAAATGCAGCAGATATGATCACCTTTTTGGCTGGTCTGTTTATTTATTCCTTTGTTTGTTGACAATCACTCCCGATACCTTGTGAGATCTCACATAAAAAAAATGAAATCTCATGAAAATTGCTTGTGTGTGTGTGTGTGTGTATACATTCATACCCACTTACCTACACAATCACATAAAGCACACTGGTTTAATTTTTGTTTTAGCATTGCATAGGCATTATTCAAAAGATCAAGGTCATCATACTAGATTGAGATTTATATAACTTCTCTTTTCCTTGTCAAACAGGCTGTTTCCCCTCTTCCAACTAATATATTCAAGGTTATTACAGTATGTTGTGCTCAGAATGTAGGCAAGCAAGCAAGTTTGCAAGCAAGAATGTAGCCATGCAAGTTTTCTAAATATATAAATACATGTTTGAAAAACTGAAGTTATTGACTTTAATAGTAGGACTGGGGAAGATGCTTCTCTGAATTCTTGGAGAACTATGGCCAATCATGTATCATATTACATTTTTACCATATCACATTTTTACCATTGCAACAACATATGAATGCAATTGTTCAACAACTTTGATGCAAAGTTTATTGATGTTTTAAAACTTCTTTCGCCCTGCCATTTTATGACCATGTAGCAAAACAAATACTAGAATAAGCTTCCTGCTTAGAATAACTAATTTTTAATTTACATATATAAATATACATAAATAACTTGCCAAAATTAATTAATTCTCTTCAAACTCTAAATATATTATTCTATTCTTCCCTACAGCCTGCCTTGGTTTAATTATTCTTGCATCAGTTGTCATTATGGAAGCTAGTTTGAACTAAAAGGGGATAATGGGAAGTGTCTTGCTGATTTAATTTGATTAATTAAGGTTGTGCTTTTGTCTAGGTGTCTCTGAAAAACTGGAGGAGATTCATATTTGCATGTTGCTAGTTTTGAGACAATTATGAGGAGATTTGTGGTGGGGCAATCTATACTTGACATTCAGAAAGCTCTGGAGTAAGATTTGAACTAGTTGGAATGTTTACAAATTTGGGGATAACTCAGTATTTAAATATAACTATTATTTCTATGCCTTGTTTCTTCAAACAAATTATCAAAGTACCTGCACAGAGATAGGATTTCTAAAATCTAGCACATGTTGGAAAGCAGCAAGGACTAGACAAAACTTCGCTGAAATTTAAGTGCCAAGTTGCAACAGTGGAGAGGCAAGGAGCAAACAAATTAAGGGTCTAATTGTCTTAATATAGATCCACATAGTTACAAACAACAAGACCAATTATAGCCATTCATCAGTCATGTATTTCCAAGGACCTGTTTGGGGCAGCTCCCAGTGTACCAGCAAATCAGGACAAAGTTTCTCTTTTTCCTTCTCTTGTCGTATGTTGGCTCTTCATAGCTGCTTTGAATAAACTGTGGTTGAGCAAATTTTGCATGTGTGATAGCACAAACAGCTGCCATAGTAAGTAGTCATAAAATACTTATGAGAAGACAAACAGATGCTGCTGTTCCCTTCAGCCTCTTTTAAATACTCCTGTGTTCTCTATCACTGAAGATTAACTTTATTTTTATTTGGGGGATATTCCAAATCAGTCACTGAATTGTATCTTCCTATCATTTTCATTTCCAAAGGATGCTTCTGGTGAGTGGAACAGGGAAATATTTTTTGTAATAAAGATAAATATGTTGGAGGTTAGCAATTAGCATGCCAGCTTCCCTTTTGTTATTTATTTTCCACATTGATCTCTCCAGCTCACTACCTTTCTCTAACTCTAGCTCTTCAATAACACTTATCCAGTAGCTGATTCAACTACATGTCTGAGTGCAGTAGTAACTCAAGTACTCTTGCTATAATTTATCTTCAGAATAGTCTATCTAGTTAAAAACCATTCAGGTGTCAAGTGTGAAATTTAGGGAACTATACCAATCAATCCATTACCTCAGTTTGTTCTCTTTTTCTAATTTAAATGTAGAATCGTATTTTGAAATAACGTTAAGCAAAAAAGCAAAACATATATAATAATATGAGGTAAATGGAGAAGCAAACTCATGGGTAACACTATTAGCATTCAGGGATGAATCTCTTAGCAATCCAAAACAGCCTGACTGTGGCAGAGATTACACAGATACATTAACTGTGGCTTAGAAACTTTCCTTCAGTTTTCCTTTAGAATGGAAAAAACTGGAGTTTTGGTGAAGTTGTTAGATCAGTCCTGTCTGAATATTAATATTATCACTGTATTTCCATAAATGCAGCTAAAATTCCTTAACCCATTGGAAGGTTTTGATGGACCCAGAGAACAGCAGATTGCCAATAATCATAACAATCAGATACCAGTGAGAGCTCCTTATTATGCAGAGCAGAAAGGTACTAGCTGTTTCTGGTGTCAGCACAAGCAGGTTGACAGGCACTAGAAGTGCTGAAGGTCAATGGAAAATGGAATTGGATATCAGAATGCCAGAAAAGATAAAACCACCAGCAAGTGAGGTATATCAGAATTGAGAGGAATTACAGTTCCTCTTATTAAATCTCCAGGATTGTTGCCGCTCTGCATTTCAACAGCATCATTTTTTATTCAAAGCTATGTCCGTTGCTTTTTAGGGTCCGTGCACAGGGAGACAAAAGAGGCTGCAGAGTATACATTGTGATGGTGTTTTATTAGGCAAGCCCTGCAAATGGGAGCTTGGTGTTCCATAGCAGGAATAAAACAGAGATTCAAACAAAAAGGGCAAAAGTGTCTTAATATAAGGTACGCTAAACTATTTTTGGCTAATGCGGGAACATTATCATTATATGCACAACATTGTGAAATCGCAGCTATCAGTTCTTTAGATAGTCCCAAGGATGCTTTTTTCATGAGGCAACTGGACTTTCTTGATTTTAATAATAATAATAATAATAATAATAATAATAATAATAATAATAATAATAATAATAATAATAATAATCCACATCTGCCTATCCCAGGTCCTTGGTAGGGACTCGATAGGTGGACAAAAATGCCAAATCCAGTCTGAACATCTGGCTGACTGTGCGATGATTAATAATAATAATAATAATAATAATAATAATAATAATAATAATAATAATAATAATAATAATAATAATAATAATAATAATAATAATAATAATAATAATAATAATAATAGTTGGAAGAGACCTTGGTCCAATCCCCTGCTCAGGCAGGAAACCCTATATCATTTCAGACAAATGGCTGTCCAGTCTCTTCTTAAAAACTTCCTGTGTTGGAGCATTCACAGCTTCTGAAGGCAGGTTGTTCCACTGGTTAATTGTTCTAACTGTCAGGAAATTTCTCCTTAGTTCTAGGTTGCTTCTCTCCTTGATTAGTTTCCATCTGTTGCTTCTTGTCCTGCCTTCAGGCACTTTGGAGAATAGCTTGACTCCCTCTTCTTTGTGGCAACCCCTGAGATATTGGAACTCTGCTATCATGTTCCCTCTTGTCCTTCTCCTCATTAAACTAGACATACCCAATTCCAGCAACTTATATGATTTAGCCTCCAGACCTCTAATCATCTTTGTTGCTCTTCTCTGTACTCTTTCTAGAGTCTCAACATCTTTTTTACATCGTGGTGACCAAACCTGGATGCAGTATTCCAAGTGTGGCCTTAGCAAGGCATTGTAAAGTGGTATTAATACTTCACATGATCTTTCTTTGAAGACGTTTCACTTCTCATCCAACAAGTTTCTATGACCTGGATGACTGAGAATATTCATAGACATTCTTTAGATAGTGCTGGATTTCATAAGTATCGAGTTCTTTTCAAGAAGATATTGTAATGAATCAGTGAAGTACATGTGTGGATTCAAGCAAAGTGGCCTTTGGCAATTACAATTGATGGAAATTTTGTCAATATGCTCATTTTCTAAGTATTGTCCAAAACGTTTTGATATGGCACCCACCTTGGCTGATTTATGTCATAAATTTTCAATTTTTATTGAATTTTTATTTTATTTTTAGATCCTGGTACTTTGTGATCGTCTTCAAATCTACTTTTTCTACTTTTTCCTGGCATTGCCAAATCGATTATCCCCACTTTCTTCTTTTCAACAACAGTTACATCTGGTGTTTTATGAGCTGAGACTTTATCAGTTTATATTTCAAAATCCTACAATATTTTAACCTGCTCAATCTTGATTACTTTTTTCAATTCTATGTTCCTACTAGTTTTTCATTACTGACACATGACAACTTTTTCCATTGTTCCACTGATCATTTTGGTGACTGCATTATGTTGTTGTTTATAATCAGTTTGTGCAATCTTCTTGCATGAATTTAATATATGATCTATTGTTCTCTTTGCACAGTCTAGACTTTGAGTGATTTGATGATTTTTCAATTCTGGCCTTGACTATATTAGTTTGAATAGATTGGTCTTGAGTAGCCAAAATAAATCCTTCAGCTTCTTTTTTTTAATGTTCCACTTGTAAGCCATTGCTAAGTTTTATCTTTATCCTCTTTCTCCTCAATCTTTTTTAGAAATTGACCATGCAATGCTTTTCTTTGCCAGCATTCTATTCTTGTTTTTATTACATTATTTTGATATTCATGTTTTATTTATATTATTATTTGCACTATAAATATTGTTTAAGGGGTAAAAATATAGTTTGGTGTAGATAACATTCTTAATTTCCATCATAAAATTTAAATCAACCTAAATTTTGAAAACCTCCTGTATAGTTACTATACCTCCCAATTTTTCTTTATTATTTGCTTCACAGGCCATGGTTTTCCTTCCCTCTTACCTCAATTTGTTAGCTTGTGGTTTATTATGAATTATTTGGACTCCGCAACTAACAAAATAATAGAAATGTATTACTGGGAAATATTAATGCTAGATGTTTTCCCACATAATTCATTCCAAGTGCCACTTTGCTTTAGAAGCTGTGGACTATAATATACCCTAGAAAGTTGGAAAAATATTTGCCACTATCATGCCATCTTCAGCTAGGCTGTTAATATTTGTTTTTATTTTTCTGGTTCCAAGTAAAAGGGGCTTCAAGCAAGTGAAGATGATTTAAAGGTTATTTAACTAGCCACAATTTCTAGCCACAATGGCCATAAATTTGGATGGCATAACAGAGTAAGTAAATTCATGGAAACTGGTCTGTCTATGTCTGTTTGCTATAATAACTAATTTGTAGATTCCAAATCACTACATCAAGTTCACAGTCTATTTGTGAGCTATATGATCTCTATAAGGAACAGGATGTTGATTAACTTTTTATATTGTGCTTCCTACAGTATCTCAACAGGAATGCATATTTTGGCAATATGTATGTTTAAATCTGTGATTTAATTTTCACTACTTGAAAACTTTAAGAATGCATTGGAATCTTTGGGTTTACCAGATTTGAAATTATATTTTGATGCATATTGTCTGGTCTTGCTAAAAGAATGGATGAACCTCCAGAATAAGAGCCTATTAGATTTGGAAGACCATGAATTAAGGTTTGGTTGGCACAGTTATTTATGGTATGATAAAGTTAAAGTAAATGTTGACTTAATAATCATTTTATTAGACGTGCCTTACTAAGAGTTTGGAACAAATATAAAATAACCCTAACCCCAAGAAGCCTTTTTCAGAAAAGAAATGGCAGTGAAGCCAGACTGGTGGACGTTTGGTAAAATATTATCTTTTAATTTTGATGATCTCACCCTCAAGTCCAAGAAAGAATTAGAATCAAAAGGTTCCACCTGCCATTGGTTTACATACCTACAAATGAAAGAAAGATTTAAATTAGATAAAAAAAGTCATGGGTTTGACTTCATTAAAAATGAATTGGAAATCCTACTATGTGGTAGTGATGGTCATATTATTGCTAAGGTCTATAAAGTGTTATTAAAATTGAATTTGGAAAGGGAACATGTAAAACACTGTATGATTCAGTGGGCAAGGAATTTTGTGTGCAGTGTGATGCTTGATCAATGGGAGAATATGTGGATGAAAAGCTTAAAATTCACACTAAATTATAACTTAAAAGATAATTTTTACAAGAGGATGTATCGCTGGTATTTAACACCAGATAAGTTATCTAGAATCTGTATGCCAAGTAACTGAGTGGGATGGATAATCTTAACTTTGGAATAATGTTTACAATTCTTAGAACATAGAATAACAGAATTGGAAGGAACCTTGAAGGTCTTCTAGTCCAATTCTCTGCTCGAGCAGAAGACTCTATATCATTTCAGACAAATGGCTCTGTCCAGTTTCTTCTTAAAAGCCTCTCTTGGCTTTCCTTGATACTTTTCAGACATTAAACTTGAAGACACTTCTCAGATTGACCTTAACATAATGCTTTGTACAACATTTGGTGGCAGCTTTAACTGAGGACAACAACTGTGCAAAGAGTTGAATGCTCTAACGTTAAGGGAACAGGAAGGACATATACTGCTCCAAGTAAAATCCCCTCTGCTTTGTCAAATACAGTCCTATGCTATATTGCTAAACAATTCATAACTCTGCTGGGCTTGTCAGACTTCCAAGGTTGGACCTTTGCAACTGCCTGAGAATTATAAAAGCCCTGTGATATTCTCACTACATTTCACAAGGGATCTGATGTGTCTGAAATCTGACAGCTGTCAGGGTCTTATTGCACCAAGCAGGACAGATCATTAATAACTGCAGTTTTATTATTCAACTTCCTTCCCTCTTGGCTCATATTGTCTTCCATCTTTTTTATTGCACTACTCAAAAACATCAAGTATATAAACAAAGATGAATTCAATGGAAAATATATTAAAATATGCCCATAGATTATTTTATCAATTGGTACAGCAGTAATCTCACAAGCTGTCCTTGGTTGCATGTCCTTATAGACTGTTTTATTTACAGAGCTGAACAATTTTCGTGCTGGTCCCTGATGGTGGATGAGCTGATTGGGGAATTGGGGTCACAGCAGTTATTTTCAGTGATTTTATTGTAACCATCCATGGATGAGAACTCCTGGAGCTTTGCAAATATTTACAATCTTTTTAAAGGTCCTTTAAGTGAAGAGGAAATGTGTATTAAATCTACAGATTAAGCTCTGCTTCTCTGGTGGAAAGGCAGCCTATGCGTTCTAAATCACTAAAATCAAAGACTGTAATTTTAGTGGACAATTAAAATCGAATAGCCCAGAATTGGAATGTGTGGAGAAATGGAATTGTGGTTCTCAACGGCTGCAATAAAGATCATGGGAATTTCATTCACTATTGCTATAAGGAAATTGCTTTCCATTTTCCTTTCTTTTAATATATTTTCGTATGCTCTATTAAACACAAAAAAAAATTGTGTGTCTTTTATTTTAAGACAGATATCACACAATTATGAGCAAATTTGCTTTTTTAGATGTTGCACTGGCATTGGCATTGTTGCTACGTATACAGCTCAGATCACACTGTGGTGATCCCTTACCCATGTTTCCTATGCAATGCAATGTACTTGGGTTAAGTCTGAAATAAGAGATTGCTCAAAAGGATCACTTAGTGGATTCCATCCAGTGTACTCAGACTTTTTAAAAGATGTACATGTACGACCAATTTTTGCATTATGTCACCTTGGGCATCATAAACCCTCATTTATCTCATTCTGCTCACTAAGGATCCATTTAAAAAGGGCACATATTTTATAACCTGTTACTCTACAGATCTATGCTTTATGTACTTGCCTTGGATGGCTTTCTCTTATATTCAGATCCTGTATTGTTTTGGATGTCAAATGTAAATGAAGTGCACTTATTTGGATGAAGAGGGACCTAGATAAGATAAGATAAGATAAACTTTATTGTCATTTTTTTTACTGTGGGCAGAACGGCACACATCGAAAAATGAAATTTAGTTGCCCGCTGTCAAAGTGACACACACCTAAACATACTATACACAACATATGTATAGACCCACACCCCTACATATATGTACAAATAAATATTAAATACTGTCCATTTGAATATATAACGGAAGGAGGAAGCTTGAGAGTTCACAAGGTTAATGCTGTATGGAATGAAATGATGGCTGAATCTGGATGTTCTTCTATGGAAACCACGAAGCCTCCTCCCAGAAGATAACAAGGAAAACAGATCATGAAGAGGATGTGTAGTGTCCCAGATAATCTTACGGACCCTGCACAAGCAACGCTTCTGTGCTGTGTCCTGGATGGGAGGGAGGGAACTGCCAATGATCGTTTCAGCCATCCTCACCACTCTCTGCACCACCTTTCTGTCTGAAGCAGTAATGCTTCCAAACCAGAATGTGATGCCGTATGACAGGATGCTCTTGATTGTCCCTCTGTATAAATAGTAAGGATATGAGAAGGAAGATGTGCATTTCTCATGCGACGGAGAAAATGCAGGCGCTGCTGTGCCCGCTTCACCAGTGTCTCACTGTTGAGCGATCAAGCCAGCCTACTTGTTAACTGCACACCCAGGAATTTGATTCTGGTAACCATCTCCACAGGTGAATCATTTAATGCACAGAGAAGTGTGGCTGTGCCTGCCTTTTCTGAAATCAACAATGATCTCTTTGGTTTTTCCAGTATTTAAAACTAGGCTGTTTTCCTTACACCAGTTCACCAACCTCTCAACCTCCTTGTGGTAAGATGTTAATGTTTGTTTCAGACCCTGCAGGCAGAGTGTCCAGTGGGGCTGATCTACACCCATCTTGGAGCCTGAGGCCATGACACAAGTACTGTTGTGCTTACCAACTTGACTCTGAGGTCAGTGTAGGAATGCCAGGAAGGCAGGCAGTGGAGCAGTAACTATAAGGCAGAGTAGAAAGATTCTGGCAGAGAATCCAGCTTTTGCAGCAAACATCCATAACCGAACTTGAGCTTGAAGCACTTAGAGGAAAGAAATACTCACGTGTGTTTGCTGTTTGTTGACTTCAGTTCAGCATTTAACACATTCATTCCCCAGTATCTGGTAGACAAACTAGTCTTTTAGTCTTAAACACTCCTTTGTGCAACTGGATTCTTGATTTTCTTACCAACAGGCCCCAATATGTGCGAGTTGGAACAAATACCTCTAATACCATTTTCTTGAACACAGGTTCTCCTCAGGGCTGCCTCTTAATTCCGCTGCTGTTCACTCTGTTGACCCATGACTGTTGTGCTAGGTTTGCCACCAACCATATTGTGAAGTTCGCAGATGATACAACATAGTGGGCCTTATTCAGGATGACAAGGTGGAAGCTTACTGCAAGGAGGTTGAGAGGTTGGTGAACTGGTGTAAGGAAAACAGACTAGTTTTAAATACCGGAAAAACCAAAGAGATCATTGTCGATTTCAAAAAAGGCAGGCACAGCCACACTTCTCTGTGCATAAATGATTCACCTGTGGAGATGGTTACCAGCATCAAATAACTGGGTGTGCAGCTAACGAGTAGGCTGGCTTGGTCGCTCAACAGTGAGAAACTGGTGAAGTGGGCACAGCAGCACGTGCATTTTCTGTGTCGCATAAGAAAAGCGCATCTTGCTTCCCCTGTCCTGACCACTTTCTACAGGGGAACGGTGAAGAGCATCCTGTCATACAGCATCAGAGTCTGGTTTGGAAGCATCACTGCTTCAGACAGGAAGGCGGTGCAGAGAGTGGTGAGAATGGCCGAAAAGATCATTGGCAGTTCCCTCCCTCCTATCCAGGACATAACACAGAAGCGTTGCTTGAGCAGGGTCCGTAAGATTATCTGGGATACTACACATCCTGTTCACGACCTGTTTTCCTTGTTACCTTCTGGGATGAGGCTTCGTGATATCCGTAGCAGAACATCCAGATTCAGCCTTCGTTTCATTCCATACAGCATTAACCTTGTGAACTCTCAAGCTTCCTCCTTCCATTATATACTCAAGATGGACAGTATTTATTATTTNCACACACACACACACACACACACACACACAGAGTCACAAAAAAAATCCTCCCCACTTCAAAATCCAATGAAGTGAGGATGTTTTATTTTTCTTTGCAATTACAGCTATGTTACTGTGACAGAACAAGATATCAGTTTAAACTTTCTTTTTTCTTTTATAAATAAATGGCCTCACAGCAGACTGCTTTCTATTATTGTTTCTTTTCTCACTTTCATTTTACACTCTGTTCTTAAAAGCCAACTGAACAAGGCATGCTTTATCTTTGTGAATGTCAGCCACACATTGTGCTTAGGGAAAATCTGAACTGTTTGATCTCATTATACTCATCACTCTCCTTACCCCTTCCCTTCCCTTCCCTTTCTACTATTGTTACCCACTTCCCATTTTCCAGATCATTTGTTGCTCTGTTAATCCCATTTTTTATTTCTCTTATATTCTTACTGAAAGACATTGTTGTCTCCCATTATGCAGCATTAAAAATAAATACAGTGATATTTAGATTCTAAGTGACCCATCTGTTCTCACCATTTTCTAAAGTGTGTTGGAGAATCTAGAAGTGAAATGCACTTTAATTACTGTTTACGTCTTATTTAGCACTTATTCCAGCACTGTGATGGCCTGTTTACCATTTATAGAGGACACCTCCTTAACATTATAGTTTTTGCCTTGGTATATCTTCACATTTAGGCAGATTGAAGCCAGATCAAAGTGATCCACCAGAAAAGTTGTGTTTTCCATAGGAAAATGTAACACTTCTCCCATGCAAGCATTATAATTCACATGCTTGAAGAAGGTCAATGACCTGGAGGGCTCCAGGTGACCCACTGCAGGGTCACCCCATCTGGCCACAAAGTTCTCGGTCTTCATGGCCATTTTTTTGTTTTGGCTGCTGAGAAAAATAGATTTCACCAGGTAACCAGACTTTTCTTCCTTTTCTTTCTGCTCTGGAAGGAATAGCACTCTTGAAATCACAATTCTTTCTGATCTCTGCTGTGAAAGAGAGACTAACAATGATTGCATTGCGAGAACAAGAACTAGGTGGAATCCTCCCCTGTTCCCTTTTCTTTTGAAATTTAATCAGGTGCTGAATTAAAGGGACAAAGAATATCTTTCCCAGTCACTTTTCATATCCCTTAATATTCAGTGCTCATTTTGGGAACACTGAGTTTAAAAGAGAATTTCAGTAGGATGTTTCTTATCTCACTAGCCTTTTTATAGTAGCAGCACTGCTACTATAAAAGGAACCCTGCTCTTGGAATATGAAGGGATAGGAATCCTACCTTAAGATATCCTACCTTAGGAGTAAATCAATATTTACTAAGAGGAACCCTGCTCTTGGAATATGAAGGGATAGGAATCCTACCTTAAGATATCCTACCTTAGGAGTAAATTGATATATTTTCCACTGAATTTCTCTATTCACAAATTTGCTAAAGGATTTTGAAAGTACTTATGACCATTGGGTTCTCTACCTGTAAC
>NW_015387438.1:115449-128674 GCF_001527695.2 Protobothrops mucrosquamatus
GAAAGGGGGTGTATTTTTATTGTAACAATAAATTTTCTATTTGAAAGGACTATGTCCTCTGATGGGAATATTGTAGAACAGACTAAAATGGAGATAGCAAATGTATACTATTGGAGCTGACTGGCTGATAGAATAGAATATCTTTATTGTCATTTTGTAACTCACAACAAAATTAAGTGCTCTTCTCAGTGCACACTACGCACAAGTAAAAACCACAAATAAGAGCATACATTATATACTCACATCCTTCACATTCTATTCACCATTGTGCTGCCGCTAATATTGATAAGGAACACAAGAGATATGTTAGTCTGATTTAAAAATATAGGAAAACAGATTATGAGCATGCTCATGCATAATTGAACCTTATTCCTAGGAAGCATGACATGAGATAATACAACCAGGAGATGGAGTAGAGAAAGAGGAACAAATTTAAGATAGACATTTCCTAGAATTTCCCAAGGTATATCCATTAAGATTAGAATAATATAGGCTTAGTCTGCAAGGACTATGATGATGATGATGATGATGATGATGATGATGATGATGATGGTGATGATGATGGTGGTGGAAGGGACCTTGGAGGTCTAGTCCAACCTCAGGCAGGAAACCCTATACCATTTCAGACAAATGGCTGTCCAGTCTCTTCTTAAAAACTTCCAGTGTTGGAGCATTCACCGCTTCTGGAGGCAGGTTGTTCCACTGGTTAATTGTTCTAACTGTCAGGAAGTTTCTCCTTAGTTATAGGTTACTTCTTTCCTTGATTATTTTCCATCCATTGCTTCTTGTCCTGCCTTCAGGCACTTTGGAAAATATCTTCACTCCCTCTTCTTTGGGGCAGCCCCTGAGATATTGGAACACTGCTATCATGTTACCCCTTGTCCTTCTCTTCATTAAACTAGACATACCCGCTTCCAGCAACTGTTCCTTATATGTTTTAGCCTCCAGTCTCCTAATCATTTTTGTTGCTCTTCTTTGTACTCTTTCTAGAGCAGGGGTGTCAAACTCATAACATTACGTGACAGTTTTGGTATGACATATCCGGCCTGCGAGCCGGCAGTTTGACACCCCTGTTCTAGAGTCTCAACATCTTTTTTACATTGTGGTGATCAAAACTGAATGTAGTATTCCAAGTGTGGCCTTACCAAGGCATTGTAAAATGGTATTAACACTTCACGTGATCTTCATTCTATCCCTCTGTTAATGCAGCCTAGCACTGTGTTGGCTTTTTTGGCAGCTGCAGCACACTGCTGGCTCATATTTAAGTGATTGTCCACTAGGACTCCGAGATCCCTCTCACAGTTACTACTATTGAGCAGGTACCACCTATACTATACCTGTGCATTTGGTTTTTCTTGCTTAAATGTAGAACCTTACTTTTTTTACCATTGAATTTCATTTTGTTAGATAGCGCCTAATGTTCAAGTCTGTCAAGATCCTTCTGTAACTTAAGCGTATCTTCTGGAGTGCTGGCCATTCCTGCCAGCTTGGTGTCGTCTGCAAATTTGATGAGATTCCCATTTATCCCCTCATCCAAATCATTGATGAAGATGTTGAAGAGCACTGGGCCCAGAATAGAGACCTGGAGCACCCCACTACACACCTCCATCCATGTAGATGCAGTTCCATTGAGGACCACACACTGAGTATGGCCGGTCAGCCAGCTACGAATCCATCTAGTGGTGATGCTGTCTAACCCACACTTTTCTATCTTATCAAGTAGTAGGTTGTGGTCTAATTTATTAAATGTCTTACTGAAGTCCAAGTAGATTATATCCACAGAATTCCTCTGGTCCACTAATTTTGTCACTTGGTCAAAGAATGCAATAAAATTTGTCTGGCATGGTCTGTTTTTGACAAATCCATGCTGGCTTTTGGTAATGACTTTGTTTGCCTCTAGGTGTTTGCTGATTCGTAGCTTGATTATCTTTTCCAGAATCTTCCCAGGTATTGAAGTCAGGCTGATAGGTTTGTAGTTTCCTGGATCCATTCCCCCCCTTTTTTTGAAGATGGGAACTACATTAGCTCTTTTCCAGTCCTCTGGTAGTTCCCCAGTGCTTTAGGATCTTTGAAAAATATAGTTCAGTGGTTCTGAGATCACATCTGCTAGTTCCTTCAGAACCTTGGGTGTAATCCATTTGGTCCTGGCGATTTGAACTCATCTAGGGTGGACAGGTCTCACTAACCATTTTCTTGCCTATCTTAACTTGTGTTTCTAATCTGTTTTTTATGGTACTGTTTTTGATAGGTTGGACTGTTTTTTCCCTTTGTGTAACGATAGATGCAAAAAATGAGTTAAATAGTTCTGCTTTCTCCCTGTTGCTTGTCACCTTCTTGCCACTTATTCCCACTAATGGACCAATCATTTCCTTAACATTTTTTCTTGTTTTTTACATGTTGAAAGAAGCTTTTTTGTTATTTTTGACTTTTTTTTCAAGCATTAGTTCATTTTGATCCTTAGCTTTCCTCACTTCATCTTTGCAGGCTCGGGCTATTTGCTGATATTCTGCCTTAGTTATGTGCTCCTCTTTCCGTTTTTATACTTGTCCTTTTTGTCTTTCAATTTATCAGAGAGTTCTTTATGCAGCCATGCTGGTTTCTTTTAAGAACTGTTATTTTTCTTCTTTGTTGGTATTTTGCCAGACTGGGCTTTTATAATCACACTTTTCAAAATTTCCCAAGCTTTTTGAGTTGTTTTCGCCTTGAGGATTCTCATCCATGGAATCCTTCGCAAGGTCTCTCTAAGTTTATTGAAGTTAGCTCTCTTAAAGTCCAAGACTCTAGTTTGACTGTGTTCTATTGCTTGTGCTTGCATAATGTTGAATTCCAGTATTGCATGATCACTCCTGCCCAAAGTTCCTGTGCCTTCAAAACTTTCTATCATTTCATCTATGTTAGTGAGAATTAGGTCCAATATGGCTAATCCCCTAGTTCCCTTTTCTACCTGTCAGTGTTGGTACGGGTAGTCTTAGAGATTCTTTAAAGTAAACAATACTCCAATATAGAGCTAACAGTAAACAGCCCAAACAAAGAATCTTTAAGACAAGCAAGCTCAGAAAGTTCCAAGGACCCCTCAGAGTTGTAAGAATCTATCAGAGAAGAGGTCAATAGTAGGAGTAAGAGATTGTTTTCAAGATTTTAGAATCACTTTGGAGTCTTTTCTCTGCTTGCATGAAGGGCTGTTGCTTATAAATAGCCCACTGCTTTTCACAGTAGCCCAATTTGCAAAGTGATGTTGAATACCATGTGGTTTTCTTTCATTTTGTTGTGGTTCTGATGAAAGTTATTTCAGCAAGAAATTTGGGCTCAGGGATGTTTTGCTAATGTTAAAATGCATGTAAAGTTAACATCCAACTGTTCTGTTGAATACTAACTCTACATTATATTGGAGAAGTAAAATTGAGGAGAACAATCTCTACTGGAGATCTACTGTTCAGTTTCTACTGAAAGAAACCGGAAGGGAGAGATGTAGGAATATAGAAGTTTCCAAAATCTGCAATGAAAAAAGGAGAATACAGGTCTGAGTAAGATCATTGATAGACAAACAGGCATTAATTACATTTGGAGAAGGAAAAGCAGGGAGACTTTAAATTATTCAGACAGCAGAGCAGAAGTAGAGCAGCCAGAGAAAATATGTAAGAAATTTATTGAGCGATGGCTTTTAGTACCCTATATCAGAACTATCCTCCCCCACTCTAGTTTCTTTAGTCCCACCTGGAATTCCCAAGGATATATTAGGATTTTTTGATCATACATATGTCTTGAGATTTTCACCTACTAATATTTTAACAAAAAAACTTTTATAATGAAGCCAGATATTAATGGTTAAGTAAACTACAGTGTAAGGCCATATGGTAGTTTATCTTGTTTAAAAAAAAATAAAAATACCTGGATAGAATTCTCATTGATAAAGACCGACCTTGGTTCTGTTTTTATTTGGATTAATGAACTAACTTCCCATGCTGTTTAGTTTATGTGATATAATTTTTGACTTTTTAGGGATAGAGTTTTTGCTCAAGTCTGTCTTTTTCAATGCACCCATCCTCATTTTAAAAACCACATTAGTTTTGAACTGGTTTTCCAAATACCTCTGTTTATCTGTTTATGTAAAGGCTGGTCACAAGTGATAAACTCTCATTCTATCATTTAACTTATTTACAATTCTATTAGGAGGAAGTTTTTTTTTAACCTTCTGCAAATGTAAATTTAACAGTACAAAGTATTTTGTGGAAGTTGATTTTTTTTATGAAAATGCCTTAAGAATTGCAGGAAGATATTCATATCATTAAATGAATAACCTGCCAAGTAATACATAGTACTTAATGACCTTATTTTATGTCCTTTAATATACTTTGTTCCCACAGCATTGTTTACTGCATTAAATAAAATTTTATGATCCATGGTTGAGATTAAAAAAAATTGAAAACAGAGCAATGAAATTAATTTATATTTATCTATAGCATAGCTAAATGAAAATGGATGTACATTTTGTTGGGTCATAAAACATATTAGCCAGAAGTAATCACAGAACAGCTGAGTCTGTTCTAGTCAACAACTGCTGAAGAAAATCTCAGAGGCACCAGGGATCTTGAGAGCAGCATTTCTTTGTCTTTCAGGTTGCTATCAGGGAAAGCAGCCAAACATGCTGCATTTCTTCATGTAAGCAGTTTTAAAATTAACCAGTCAAAATATCAAAGATATTCAAATGCATAAGTACGATATGTGAAAGAATTTGTCTGCTTCATCAATATACCCATTAAGAGAATATGTAAATACTGTTTGTTCTCAGGATAAATTCATACTTCTTCAAAATATGTGCCTTAAGATTTAACTCTCCACTTCCCAAAAAATTTAACATGAGGATAGGACACATTTTAAAAGATGTGTATTATTCTGCTATGTACTTTTCAGTTTCCATATCTAAAAAAAAATTAAACAGCTAGTCTTAACAAACTAGGGCAGGAGTATTAATACCACTTTACAATGCCTTGGTAAGGCCACACTTGGAATAATGCATCCAGTTTTGGTCACCACGATGTAAAAAAGATGTTGAGACTCTAGAAAGAGTACAGAGAAGAGCAACAAAGATGATTAGGGGACTGGAGGCTAAAGCATATAAGGAAAGCCTGCTGGAATTGGGTATGTCTAGTTTAATGAAGAGAAGAACAAGGAGGGGCATGATAGCAGTGTTCCAATATCTCAGGGGCTGCCACAAAGAAAAGGGAGTCAAGCTATTCTCCAAAGCACCTGAAGGCAGGATAAGAAGCAACAGATGGAAACTAGTCAAGGAGAGAAGCAACCTAGAACTAAGGAGAAACTTCCTTACAGTTAGAACAATTAACCAGTGGAACAACCTGCCTCCAGAAGCTGTGAATGCTCCAACACTGGAAGTTTTTAAGAAGAGACTGGATAGCCAGGTTCCAACAACAACAACAACAACAACAACAACAACAACAACTTCTTCTTCTTCTTCTTCTTCTTCTTCTTCTTCTTCTTCTTCTTCTTCTTCTTCTTCTTCTTCTTCTTCTTCTTCTTCTTCTTCTTCTTCTTCTTCTTATTATTATTATTATTATTATTATTATTATTATTATTATTATTATTATTATTATTATTATTATTATTATTATTATTATTACCTTGAAAACTTTAAGACTGATGGACTTCAACCATGTTGGCTGAGGACTTCTGGGGGGTGAAGTCCACAAGTCTTAAAGTTTTCACATTTGGAGACCTCTGCACTAGCCTGTGGGAGAGTTCAACAGCCTATCTTAACATCCCTTGTGATTGGGGGGGGGGGGAATTGGGAGAAATGGCATTAGTGGCATTTCTGTTTTATTTATTTACAGTTACATAAAGTAGCATGAAAGAAGGCAAACAGTAAAAACTATGCATCTAAAGCACGGGTGTCAAACTTGCCGCATCATGTGACATGTTGTGACATATCGCAACTTTTTTTGCATTGCTGGAGCTGGGGTGGACGTATCCTTCGCATGATGCAACCAGCCTGTGGATTCTAAAGTGTCCTCCAGCTGCGTTGAGCTAAGTCTAAGAATTCCCAGCTAAGACAATTACTAAGAATTCTGGGAATTGTAGTCCAACATAGTTGGACAGCATTATTTTATAAATGGTTGGTGCAAACTCTTGGATAAACAGTTTCTCACCTGATCCTCAAAGGGACAAATTAACTTTTCAGAATGCTTTTGAGTTTCCTTATCTCTTTGTCTACCCCATTTACTGTAATATCTCCTCATCCTCTCTTTCTGCTCCACATTTCAGTTCCTTTTCCTCCATCATGGAAATGGATTTTAGCTCTGACCCTTTTCTTGGGAGAGAGAATGAGGTTTTCTTCCAAGGAAATATCGAGCATTCATTCTGATAAACAATTTCTCTTTAATAAGTAGAAGGTGCTCATCAGGAGCAAAGATCTTAAAAAGATTGCTGAATCAAATGTTTTGCCACTGCCAGATTTGCAAATATTTCAGAATTTCTTTGGTAGGAAGGAAAATCATTTTGATTTCCTTAAATAATAAAAGGGACCATAGACAAAATCAGTTTGCATGTTAGCATCTTGTCACAGATATGGTTCTAGCAACTACATTTATATTTTATTTTACTCCATGAGTAAGACAAACACTTTTAAAACTGAAGTGTCCACTTATATAAAGTAAGACCTGACTCGTTTTTTTTTTAATTAAACAATTAATTTTGGACGATTTCATACTTCTTAATATTCCAAACACTATCATTGGAATAAAATTTCTCTTGTAGGAAAGGTTGCTTATAACTTTTTAATTAGGGTATAATATTTTTGCTTTGTTTTGTTTTGTTTTGAAAGGATTTTAAGTTATTCTTTTGCCTTAGCACAACTCTTGGGATAACTTCTTCAGCTCCATAGTGACTAGCCAGCCCTGTCTGTATAATTGGTTTTCTTTCACTATCTAAAAATAACAGTATTATATACTTGCAAGCTTTAATTCAGCCTCTCATTTTTATTGTTACTGTTTTCTCCTTCACATTCTCTTTTTCACACATACACGTTTTGATCCAGACTATGTTACAGATACTGCATCTCATTCTGCAGCCTATTTTGTGCTTGTAATTTCTTTAAGCCCTAAGCAAGGTATTTGTAATATTGTGTAATGACAGGATTAAGAGGCAAAAATGCCAAAAGCATTGCTTTTGACTAATGATTTATTAGGCATTCCTTCCTGTGAAAACTCACTGTGAAGTCATAAATTTTCAGGCATATTTTTACTGATGTAACCTAATTAGAGAGAAAATTAAATGTGTATTAAAATGTATATACACTTTCATTTGAAAAAAAGTACGTCCTGCTCTGTCTTTCATGTCTTCCTGAGGGTTCCCCCTGCCCCCAAAAAAGTTATGGCTGATGATGGATTGTATATTTAGACTTCAAACTTTACTTTTCAGTTGTGCAAATGCACTCTCCCTACATTTACTTAGGTAACCTAGATGTCTCTTTCAAGTACAAAGAAAAGTAGGTTTAGCTTTTATAGATATTATCATTAAATTCTTTGAAGTGGGATCAGTGAGAACATACATGGCTATGAATAAGAATAGGCCCTTGAGCTGACACAACGCCTTCTCCTTTATTTTTCACAGGGGTGTGCTTTAGGGCCTCCCATGTCTTTTTCATTCTTCATAAATCTGATGGGGATAGCTACCTCTTTCAAAATATTTTAAGCCACTCCTGTGTGACATTTACCTTGGAAAAGAGGAAGGATAATATGGAGATCTGTGCTTCTGGATAACTATAATTTCATCTCTCTAGTATGCTCTTTTTATTTATTTTTTGTATTTATTTTTCATATGTCCAAACTATCTATCTATCTATCTATCTATCTATCTATCTATCTATCTATCTATCTATCTATCTATCTATCTATCTATCTATCTATCTATCTATCTATCTATCTATCTATCTATCTATCATAATAAAGTTGGAAGACATCTTGAAGGTCATCTGTCCGAAATGGTATAGGGTTACCTGCCTGAGCAGGGGGTTGGACTTGATGACTTCCAAGGTCCCTTCCAACTTCATCATCATCATCATCATCATCATCATCATCATCATCATCATCATCATCACCACCACCACCACCACCACCACCACTACTACTACTACTACTACTACTACTACTACTATTATTATTATTATTATTATTATTATTATTATTATTACTATTACTATTACTATTACTATTACTATTACTATTACTATTACTATTATCTAGTTCAACCCCCTGCTCAGGCAGGAAACCTTACACCATTTCAGACAAATGGCTGTCCAGTCTCTTCTTAAAAACTTACAGTGTTTGAGAATTCACCACTTCTGGAGGCAGGTTGTTCCACTGGTTAATTGTTCTAACTGTCAGGAAGTTTCTCCTTAGTTCTAGGTTGCTTCTCTCCTTGATTAGTTTCCATCCATTGCTTCTTGTCCTGACCTCAGGTGCTTTGAAGAATAGCTTAACTCCCTCTTCATTGTGGCAGCCCCTGAGATATTGGAACATTGCTATCATGTCCCCCCTCATCCTTCTCTTCATTAAATTAGACATACTCAATTCCAGCCACCGTTCCTTATATGTTTTAGCCTCCAGTCCTCTAATCATCTTTGTTGCTCTTCTCTGTACTCTTTCGAGAGTCTCAACATCTTTTTTACATCGTGGTGACCAAAACTGGATGCAGTATTCCAACTGTGGCCTTACCAGGCATTGTATTAATACTTCACGTGATCTTGATTCTATCCCTCTGTTAATGCAGCCTAACACTGTATTGGCTTTTTTGGCAGCTGCAGCACACTGCTGGCTCATATCTAAATGATTCTCCACTAGGACTCCGAGATCCCTCTCACAGTTACTACTATTGAGCAAGGTACCCCCTATACCATACCTATACATTTGGTTTTTCTTGCCTAAATGTAGAACCTTACTTTTTTCACCATTGAATTTCATTTTGTTAGATAGCGCCCAGTGTTCAAGTCTATCTAGATCCTCCTGTATCTTAAGCCTATCTTCTGGAGTGTTGGCTATTCCTGCCAGCTTGGTGTCATCTGCAAAGTTGATAAGTTCCCTATCTATCCCCACGGCCAAATTGTTGATGAAGATGTTGAAGACCACTGGGCCTAGAACAGAGCCCAGTACTCTTCAATATCCTCATCAATGACTTAGATGAGTGAATTGAAGGGGAACTCATCAAATTTGCAGATAACACCAAACTGACAGGAATAGCCAACACTGCAGAAGATAAACTCAGGATCCAAAAAGATCTTGACTAACTTGAATAATGGGCCCTATCCAACACAATGAGTTTCAGTGTGGAGAAAAGCAAAGTTTTACATTTAGGCAGGAAAAATCAAAGGTACAAATACAGATTGGGCAAGACGTGGCTTAAAAAGTAACTGTGAGATGGATCTTGGAGTCCTAGTGGACTATCACTTGACTATGAGCCAGCAGTGCACAGCAGCAGCCAAAAAAGCTAATACAATCCTGGGTTGTATAAATAGAGGCATAGAATCAAGATCACAAGAGGTATTAATACCACTTTAGACCACACCTGAAATACTGCAGCCAATTTTGGTCACCATATCACAAAAAAGATGTTGAGAGGTTGGGAAAAATTCAGAGAAGAACAACTAAGATGATCAAAGGCCTGGAGACTAAAATATATAAAGAACAGCTGCAGGACTTGGCCCTGGCTAGTCTAAAGAAAAGAAGAAATAGGGGAGACATGATAGTAGTATTCCAGTATCTCAGGGACTGCCACCAAGAAGAGGGGGTCACGTTGTTCACCAAAGCACCAGAGGGAAGGATGAGAAATGGTTGGAAACTGATCAAAGAGAGAAGCAACCTGGAATTAAGGAGAAACTTCCTGACAGTGAGGACAATTAACTAGTGGAATAGCTTGCCCCCAGAAATTGTGGGCACTCCATCACTGGAGATTTTTAAAAAGAGGCTAGACAGCCACTTGTCTGAGATGGTATAGGTTCTCCTGCTTGAGCATGGGGCTGGACTAGAAGACCTCCAAGGTTCCTTCCAACTATTCTGTTGTGTTCTGTTAACATGCACTAGCCCTACAAGTCCATTTTGGACATATGCCTCTGTATAGCTATTTGGTGGCACAGTTCATCTATAAAAACTTGAACAAGTTGATGCTTGCAAAGTATAAAAATGGGTGAGAACATGGAATCCTGGGGAATCATGCCAAGCACTGTATTGTAGAAGGCAATCAGTCTCTATCTGGATTACAATGTATAATAATTTGGATCCAGAACATAGGTCTGAGGAGTGAAAATCTTGGCCTGATAGGGAAGGGAAAAGTGAAATGGTTTCTTGAAAAAAGACTGAGACCTGCTTTAAATCAGAGGTTATGATATCATCTATCACTCACAACATTCACTTTTTCCTAACTCACAATTACAACCTTCACAAAAGCTTGGGGAAATGGCATTTTCCAAAAAAACATACTGGTGGTGATCCATAGGCCATAATTTCCATGTAATTCATACAAAATCTATAAGGGGGAATAGAGGAGGATTTATGCAATGAAGGATGAAATCAGAAGAATTTGCATCAAATTTTTTTAGGGAATTTAGGTTAACAGTATTTTAAGGTAAACCATATACAAAAATTCCATAGAAAAAAATGTGAACAAAAATTAATATGGATTGTAAAAGATAAATAGATAAACAATTTAGATTTCCCTAGCTGTGTGAATGATTAGTCCATTTTCATACTCTGGGACTTAGCCATTGTTCAGCTGGTGCTGTTTTTAAAATAATTATGATTAAAGATGCTCTTCTATAATCACATTTAACATCTATCTGTCCTTAGTGATGGGCTAATCTATTCAAAATATGTTTTTACCCTTTTTAACCTTCTGAAATTGTTTTCTGATGCATTCTGTGATTTATAGAATCACAGATTCAAATAAATACATTTGGTAGTATGCTTTATTAGTGGACTTTAATAAAAAAAGATCTTGGGATTGCTTGCTTCTTTACAATACATATAATTCATAGGAAGAATTTTATTGAAGTGAACATTTTTCTGTGATAGTAATGAGGTGGTAAATGAGACTGTATTTTCCTATTCTAGTTAGTGTTTGTGGGACTGGGGAACTATGCATAAAAGAGATGGAAAGAATCTAGCAAAAATGTAAAAATGCTAAAACCAACTCTTACATTTTAGTTACAGTCTTGACTCTATTCATTGCTTTGAATATTGGTTAGAATAATAAACAAAAAAAGTTCTCTGTTTAGCTGCTGTGTAACTTGGTAGAAATAACACCAGTGTATAGTCATTACAGATTATAGTAGCAGTAAGGTAGAAAATAAGTGGCCTAAACAAAATCTGTCAGTTTTGTGCAGAAACTATTGGATCTTGTCAGTTGTTTACATGTTATCCCTAACATCTCTAGTACTTTTCATTAATTATGACACTACTCATGCATGCACAATATCTATTTTTTTTAATATACCATGAAAATAATAGTAAGGATGAGAATCTGAAGTCTGCACCTTATTTTTTCCTAATGTATATTGGCAAGAAGACTCTAAAATGCAGTGGTAAGCAGCTTGTATTTAGAGATATAAATATAGTCAAGGCAATGCTAGTGGTTATTTTTTGTTAGGTCTTCAAACACCTGTAGTTAATCAGTCAGTATGTCTGTCTGTCATTTGTTGTCTATCATCTGTTGTCTATCATCAATCTAAGCCTGTTTTTGGTCTTCTGGTGGACCAGCATGCCTCTGTAGAAGAATCTAGGCATTAATGGATGAGTGTGGAATAGTAGGCAAAAGGGGTTTGCTGCAAATGAGTATGACGACCAAATTCAGGGAATAATGACTAGAACAACCGTAAGATAGTAGCAAAGAGTTGTGGAAAACAACTTTTTGCTGCAATGTTTTGCTGCAATGTTATTGCCAGATTTTTGTACCCCAAATCTGATAACCTTAGTATTGATATAAAAAGGAAGCACATGAGAGAATGCTTTCAGCTGCTATTGCTGCTATCATTTCCTAATCACCAATCTCTTGCCAAATAGAAGTTGATCCATGATCATTTTCATTCTCTAGACTTCAAAATACAGAGAATCTAAAGAACAAATAATTCCATTCTTTCCAGTTGAGCAATAGGAGAGTATCCCAAACTTCTGAGCCATCATCAGTCATGGGCTAATTCTATTCATGTTGTGGGGGAAAATGAGTAACAATTATATGAAGTGAGATAAGCCTTGAACTTGGATGGGGCTTGTTATCTTTTCCCCCTTACCAATGACAATCTAATATGAAAATGGATTTACAGACATTACTCTCATGTCTTGTGACTTGAGGGCCAGATCCATATCCATTTTTTAATCAATAGAACAAAGTCTATGTCAATACCAATAATTACAAGCATTAGACGCACTTGATATTGACTGATCTGCAATGAGAACAAGGCAGTGAAAATGCAATTGCCAAGGTCTTACTGGACATCTCAGCAGGTTTTGATACCATTGATTCATGGTATATTACTCCATGGATTGTGAGAAGAAGGCACTGTTTGTAGTGGTTATCCTCTTTTTCAAAAGACAGATTCCAATCAGTTTCAGTGGCTAAGAGATTGCTTCCTAGGTGTCTCAGAAGTAGGGTGCCTCAGAATTTGATACTATCTCCTCTGTTTAACATCTAATATAAACCTGCTGACATAGTGTTGGGTTTCATTAGGATATACTGTGGATGATAATCATTTATATATCTTGACCCTGGACTGGAAAAGAAATGTGATAGAGGTCTTAGCTCAGTGACTGAAGATCATTATTGTTCAGACAGGGTTGAATGGTTAAGCCCAGCAAGTCAGAATGACTATGCAGTTTTGTAATACCAAGTTTATTTTTGGTTCTAAGTGGAACCATATTAGCATGGAGTTTGTAGGCCCACTTGGCTTCATAGCTCTATATGCTACAATAGGACTTAATCTAGTTGCCAACTGTTAGGGTGTTTCCTGGATAAGACACTTTGCTCTTGGTTATTCATGCCATTCATTCAGATATTGCAATGCACCCTCTAGGACTATTTTTTTAAAACACATGAAACTTCAACTGGTCCTGAATGCAGAAATTTGTGCATGGCAACTTCTAGAATTTCTCATGTAATGTCAGTGAGAGCAGCAGTGATTATTAGTTTCCCTAATAAAGTTAAAATCAAAGTAATTCAAAATGGGTAT
>NW_015387438.1:131730-170704 GCF_001527695.2 Protobothrops mucrosquamatus
CCCTATACCATTTCGGACAAATGGCTGTCCAGTTTCTTCTTAAAAACTTCCAGTGTTGGAGCATTCACTGCTTCTGGAGGCAGGTTGTTCCACTGGTTAATTGTTCTAACTGTCAGGAAGTTTCTCCTTAGTTCTAGGTTTCTTCTCTCTTTGGTTACTTCTCTCTTTTGTTACTAGTAAGTAAGTAAATAAATAAATAAACAATGACTATTGGATTCTGCCATGCCAATGAAAATTGTTCCTTCCATATCCAGTAAATTAATATCTCGTATTAATTTTAAGACTAATTTTGGTACCAATACATTTAATGTTTGGCTATTTAAGTACCGTACTTTACTTAGTCTTCTGTGCTGTTCCAATAATATCTGACCTTGAATGGTTTATACTTCTAATTTAGTAACAAGATTAAAATAGTGAACATAGCAAATAACATGCATTTTGTCTCTCACAATGCAAAATTACTACATGGTTGTTAGCAGCTTATCTTCTCCCAGAAGAATTTACTGTTGTGAAGACAGAACCCTGTTAACAAGAAAATGAAATGAGTGTATAATTTCTTTATCCTATTTTATGGTTCCCATTTTTTATACATACATGCATAACATTTGGACTTCAACAGCACAAATTCAAATTTGAATTATATCAGATTTGTCATTTGAATTTAGTGCATATTTTCTAATAGATTTCAAGTTTTAAATTACATTTTTTTATCTGGAACACTAGTAATATCTTTTTTTTTCCCCAGCAGTGGTGGTGGTGGTATATGTTTGACAACTATCAGATATGAATTCCTAAAAGCTGCTAACAGTTAAATATCACAGAAAATATCACAACTATCAAATACAGGAAAATATTACTTGCCATCACACATGAGCTTCTAAATTCTATCAAATATAAATACCACTGCATACAAATTAGCTTTGCCAGATACTAGCATCAAATATTGTATATGACCTTGATATTTATTTAGTTAATTTATATCCCACCAAATCTTGCAAATCATGGCAGTTTAAAACAATAAAACAAATCAATATTTAATAAAAATAGAATATTTAAAGATACAACTATAATAAATGACAAAGCAGAGTCTATCTCAAGAAAGTGCAATTCTATATTCCTGTGGAGTCTGTTTCCTGATTTGATCTACCCAAAGGGCTGGCAGAATGGTGAAAGAAATGAGGCTTCAAGTCTTGAGGAACAATTTGTGGAGGTAAGCTGGTACTGTGCAATAACTTCTAAGTAATTAGCTAAGTTAGCTTATTTAATTCTGTACGGTGAATAATACCTTATGCTGGTGAACAGATTAATGTAAAAGATCACAGAACTGTGGACAAACTGACTTCAGAGGGGGGATCTCAAGATGTTGAGGGGATTGGAAACTGAAATCTATGAAGAATGCTTAAAGAAATTGGATTATATTAAGTCTGATGAAGAGTAGGATAATGGGAGATATGATAGCAGTCTTTAGATTTCTAAATACTTCATCAAGCTTGCCATTCCTTATGTCAATATGCTGTCCCTCTCCCCTATAAGGTGAGTCTGGGAGGCTTACAGATTATAAAAAGATAAATTGAAATTGAAATATTTAAACTATGCAAATTAAAATTTTAAAATGGTACAAAAAAGGACTAAGAGATGGGGGCAAGGTCTTCTTTCCCTGTCAATCATCTTCAGCAATGAGTGCCTCCCTTGGGCACTTTCTGAATTTATTGTTTTTGATTGTTTTGAGCCATTCAGAGTCATTGACACTTGGGTGGCATTGATTGATTAGTTGTTATGTACAATCAAGTTTTTGATTCCTAGCAACCACATATATAATTTTTCTCCGTGACAATTTATTCCTAAACTGTCCTTTTCTACAGCCAGCTTAGACATCTGATATCTCTTTTTCCATGTACGGCTATAATCTACATTGGATGATCTTAAGCATTTTTTTTCTAGCATGTGAAATTAAGGATATTGTACAATAGTTTGCACATGTTTGGGTATAGGTAATCCTCAACATATAATGACAATGGAGCCCAACATTTCTGTTGCTAAGTAAGACATTTGTTAAGTGAGCTTTGCCCCATTTTACGACCTTTCTTGCCACAGTTGTTAAGTGAATCACTGCAGTTGTTAAGTTAGTAGCACAGTTGCTATGTGAATCTGGTTTTTCTATTGACTTTGCTTGTCAGAAGGTCCGTAAAAGATGATCACATGATCCCAGGACACTGCAAAGACCATAAATGTGAGCCAGTTGCCAGGTGTCTGAATTTTGATCACATGACCATGGAGAGGCTGTAATGGTCATAAGTGTGAAAAATGGGCATAAGTCACTTTTTTCAATGATGTTGTAACTTTGAATGGTCACTGAATGAACTGTTGTAAGTTGAGGACTACCTGTACTGAAATGTAGATTGACCTCTTCCAACTGACATTGTTCTTCAGATTTGTTTGCATAACTTGATTACAATCTTTTTTTTAAAAGTTTTTTATTTATAATACAGTTAAAACAAAAATGGACATAACATGACATTCCAGAGTAAATATTCCTAACAATTTTTTAAAAAACAAATTTTTATTGGTTTTTTAGTTCTTAATACAAAGTGCTCAAGACACACCGTGGTGTTGGGGCAATCAAAAATTCAAAAACAAAACATAAGTGAGTAGCTCAATCAATACATCAAATATTCCCTCTCTATTTCCCTTAAATAGCTTATATATTTAAAGTAATCTATTTCTGATTTAAATTTCTATTAATCCTAAACCTGTTTTAAAGCTTTATGCGATTACAAAACCATAATCTAATTTTTCTGATCCTCAAACATATAGGTAAGGTGCTTGTAGGGTGAAATAGTCTCTGAATCCTCAATAAAGTCATCTTTTAATGTATTTTGGTTTGTAGAATAGTCAGGTGTAGTCTGGAGATCACTTTTAAGATTTAAAGGAAAGTCTCTAGTTCTTAGTTCTGTGGTAGTCTCTTTCATTGTAACAAAGTCCTCTTTAATCTCCCTTATTTCATCTTCTGTTATGTTTTGGTTGGTAGAATAAACAGTTGCAGTCTGAAAGTCAGTTTGAAAGTTTGAGGCAGGGTTGGCTCTTCGTTTCTTCAGAAACCTCATAGATCTTTTCCAGTATAAGCTTGCAATTTAAGTGAGAGTAGGGTTTCTCCATTTTAAAAGTAATCAAAGAAAGTCCTGTCTTTATTGTTCTTATTATTTTTTCAGAGAGGGCTGTAATTAAACAGTGTCCACCCCCTCAGTTCCCACAGCTGCACCAGCCTATCTTTTCCAAAAATAATCTGAAGGTCAGGTTTCTATCCAAAAAATAGTTGCAACATTAACTTTTCACCACAAGATGTCCTCAGTAAATAAAAAATCCCTTCCAGACACAATTTTTTCCCTTTTTTCTCTCTTTTAAACGAAAAAGTGGAGAAAGAAATAATCTTCCAATATAACTACTAATACAATTTGAAAAAGCTTTTTTTTCTTTTCTTTTTTTGTATCCCAAAATAACTAAAAATAGAGTATAACCTTTAAAAAAAAATTATTCTCAACGCTTCTCTTCCCACACACACAAAAGCTGCTTTTTCTAGACAGGGAAATAATTTCATCCAAGTTCTCACAGGCAAACAGAACCAAACAGGGGAGAGAGAGGGGCTAAAAGGGTCTCACCCGGATCCTCCACGGTGGGTCTAATGTCGCTTAGTTGTAAATGTGACTTCGGCTGGTGCAGCAGGATAATCGGCCATCTTGCAGGACGATCGTTGCTCCGTCAGCCCTAAGGAAATAGCTGGGACCGCGGGAGAAGCTGCCGCTCTCCCGCAGTCACCAGCAAGCCTCCTTCTTGGTGGTTGCCCCTCCAGGGCAACTTTCGACCCCCTAGGGGGTCTACCGACGCAGAAAACCCAGCCAGACTGAAGACGAGACCCCAGACGTGACCGGCGTCGCCGCGTACCAGAACCGGAAGTCCTAAATATTCCTAACAATTTGTTCCTCTTAATACATATAATTCTTGATCTCTATATAAACATATTCTTTTATACAATACAGTTATACATATAGTTATATATATTTCTATCTTAACACTAACTTAAAACCCGAGCAGTTCTCCTTGATTCACACCAGTAATAAATTTGTCCCAGATTTCAAAGTAATCTGATTCTGTCTTATCCTTCATTTCCATTGTGAGCCTATCCATATTAGCACATGATAAAATTTTATATAAAATCTCTTCTTCTGTTGGGATTCCTTTATTCCTCCAGTTTTGAGCATAAGCATATGCCAATCTAGCAGTCGTGAGAATGTGTAACATCAAATAAAATACCCCTTTGTCATATTTCTGCTTGGTTATGCCTAGTAAGAAGAGTTCTGGTTTTAACTCTACCACTAACATTAATATTTCTTCCAGCCATTTTTTTATCTTATTCCAAAAGTCACGGGCTCGTGGGTGCTCCCACCACATATGGTAGTGTGTCCCTATTGCCAATTTACATTTCCAACACTTGGAAGAAACATTTGGACCCATTTTAGCTAATCTTATGGGTGGGAGATGCCATCTGTAGAACATTTCGTAGAGATTTTCTTTGTAGGAGGTGGCCAGAGTGAGCTTCCTATTACTTATCCATAATTCTTGCCAGATGTGCATATCAAAGTTCCTTTTGTCTTGAAGAATTTTCCTGGGTTTCAAATCCCCTTTCTCGTCTAGAACATTTTTATATGTTATAATCTTTCCTAATTGGATAAACTTTGGATGTACATGCATTTCTAACGATGAGATCCAGCTGGAGACTTGAGTATAATTTGGTTGCCAGGTTTTAACCCATACAAACTTGATTAGAACCTTGAAGGCTTCTTTTTCTGTTGTTTGCTACATTTCAGTGGGTTTTCCATCCGTGCCATCAATAATCAGAAATTTCTAACAGAAGAGGTTCTTGTGAGTAAAGAATATCGTCTAAGGCATACTGGCTGGGGAATTCTGGGAGTTAAAGTCCACATATCTTAAAGTTGCTAAATTGGAGAAATGCTAGTCTAAGAATGTTGACATCTCAACTGTTTAGTGTTTTAGTATGCTCCTTCTATCTTCATTTGAATGTCTTTGAATACATTATTATCTGTACACTGGTGTCCTTTAGCATATCAATTTTAAATTTATTTTATTTTATTTATTTATTAAATTTATATACCGCCCTATCTCCCTTGCGGGACTCAGGGCGGTAAACAGGCGATACTAAAAACCACGATAATAAATAAATAGTTTGTTTTAAAATTGAATTAAATAACAGGCCTGTTCTAAAAACAGACCCGTAAAAAAAAAAACCCCACTGAAACACAATCAAACTACGCCAGGCCGGCCGCACGGAATAGATGGGCCTTCAGGGCTCGGCGAAAAAATGGGAAACTATCTCTGAGTTCAGAGTTTGGGTGACATACAGATTTAATAAATATTATCTGTATTTGTTGTGTAGAGGAAGGAGTGGATTTTCCTGAGATGCAGAGCAGAACAAGTGAGTTGAAAGTACTGGGAAGTAAACTGATGGTAACAACTGTTAACCAGAAAAACAGATTGCCTTGTGAAGTGGTATGCTCTACTTCAATCATACACTGGATCTCAGTACAGAGTTCTTGTACTAAGAAGGAGATTGAACTGGATAATCTCTGAGATTTTCCCCAGCTGTGAATATATGTGCCATTATGTGCTAATAATACTATCCTGCTAAATACAGCTGATTGTATTGTGTGAGTGTGCCCAATACTTACAGAACAGAAAATATTGCAAAAAGTTTTTTTTGCGGGGGGGGGAGATGAACGTTGGGAGCAAATTCATTTCAGCATGAACCAACATTTATTCACATACACACAGGAGATTAATAATATTTTTCACCTGTTGGTCCAAAACGATTTAGATCTTTTTCTTAAAAATGCAAAGGTTCTAATTGACTGCTACCATGTATAACTGGAATTCAGAGAAATTATTTTCCTTTAATTTCTTTGTGAAACATTTTGTTGAGTACATCTAACAAAACCTAAGTTGAAATTCACAGCTTTAGCTTAAAACTGCCATTAATTAGCACAATAAAAAGTGTCTACTCTTTTGTTTGCATTACAGGACCTTAAGAATGTTTTTACAGCAACTTGATCTAAGGAACCTGCACACTGGTATCTCATCCAAACATTTTGTCCACAGTGGATTAATAATGTAAATTATACAGAGAGTTATTTGCTTTTGTTAGATTAGTAGCAACAACTTGAAAAACCATGTGGCTTTATTGCAATAATAATTTTGATGAAGCAGTAAGAAATATTACCACCCTTATCAGCCATTAATGGTCACATTTACTACTTAAGATTCCTCAATCAGTTGCAAAGAATGAGTACAGATCATGTTATTTAATAATGCTAATAAAAATAATGAGCTGCTGATTACATAGATCATAAGTGAAAATACAGGCCACAATTAAATAAGAAATTCAAGCAGAAGTAAGACATTATTCCTGACAACTATAATGAAAAACTGCTGTATTTATCATATTGTGAAATAAAGTATTTTCTCCATTGCTGAAATGTAAAATAATAATAATACATAAATTAGTGTTTTGGGAATTTACACTCCCATCTTTTTTAAAGGTTTTATTGTTTTTATTTCATCAAATTATAAAAATATAAGCCATTCACAAGACCTAATAAAAGATAATAACCACTGAACCACTCTGATATCAAATATAATACTGAATATCATAGTGCAGCATCCACAATGAAGGTGTTATATTACTAAATCATATCTCACTTGTCAGCATGTGGGCTCCTACATTTTGTACCAATTATAGTTTTTGAAGAGGCTTCAAGGGTAGCTTCAGGTAAAGCACATTATATTAATCCAATCAAGAGGAATGTGGGACTAGATGACTGTTGCAAGAGATCTAATCCAAAAAGGGCTGCAACTAGCATCAGCTACTTTGGAAGTATAACTGAAAGGGAGCATGATAATAATAATAATGTCTAAACATCTGACTGACTGTATGATCAGCAACAACAATAATAACCACAAAATAGACAAAAAAATAACAAATGAAGAAGCTAAAGTGTTCTGGGAGTTCAAAATTCAAACAGACAAGCCCCTGCTACATAACACTGCAAACATAACAATTGTCAATTAGAAGGACAAAATGTTTGAATTGTAGACCTTGCAATACCTGGAGATAGCAGTATAGAAAAGAAAGAACTGGAGAAAATCACAAAATACAAACACCTTCAAAAGAAATAGAATATCTGTTGCAAAAGAAAGCAAAGATAGTGGCAATAGTTAATAGATGCCTTGGGTGCAATCTCAAAACATCTGGAACACCACTTGAATGCTATCAGCATTGATACAATCATTATCAGTCAATTGCAAAAGACAGCTTTACTTGGAACATCCTGTGGCAATATCTTTAACATCATCAAGCAACAATAACTGACTACCTCAGGTCCTTGGATAAAAATGCCAAAGCCAATCTAAACATCTGGCTGACTGTGCAACCAACCATAATAATTTATCTTCCATAATATAATAAAAGTAAAGCTGAATTTCTGATGCAATAGGGAGTATATTTAATTTCTGTTCAAAAGACTATGTCTACTTGAAACAGCCAACTTTACCATGTTAAATGAACAATGCTTTTGTAGTCTTCATGTCATAATAATTAAAGCCAAGCTCTACTGATTATTTTTTCCTGTCATAAGAGAGAAGGGAGACCATATCTCTTGGCTTGGTTTTCTTATTACATGCTTGGTTATCCCACTGATCATAAATATTCGAAGGGAATAAATGACCTTTTCAGCTTCCAGAGTTGACGTAGTGCAGGGTAATGGATCAAGGACTGTGCAGCCCTATTTACTGTACTTAGAAATCCAACTAAACACAGCAGGGTTTATATCTGAGAAATATACTGAAGATACTCCAAGGAGAAGGTAGTCATTCAGACAATTGAAAAAAAATCCTCATTGTATAACATTATGAGGCCAACTTTATTGCCACAAAATATTAGGAATCTTTGAATTGGTCTAACAAAAGTATGGCTAGAATAAAGATCATGATGACCAGAGAAGTTCATATTGAGATCTAGCCTTATCTAGCCTTGAAGATTTCTGTCATTAGAATATGGCAAGCCTCACCAGATGTTTCTGATCTCAATATTTTCCTCTGTGGCTTTGACCTTTTACATTGCATATCACATTCTACTGCATGGTCATAGCTTGTTTCTACTTCATCAGTATTCTCTCTCAATGGAAACAGATGGGATGGATTTATTCTGTTTTCATTACAGTTTTATCCCAAAATATTGAACAAGTACAAATGGCAGAAATTTCATTTTGCTTTCTGAATGGAACACTATTCTGTACTCTTGGTGCAACCAGCATTTGGCACGAAAAGTTTTTTTTCCCCCTACTCGTAGATGGATGCTATGGTCCAGTCTTTTTATTTCATCTGAGAAAATTCAGGGAAAGTCATTGAAAATATCTTCCCACCTGTCATTTATTTATTTATTTATGCTCATGCTGGAATATGGCCAGAATTGGTGACATGGCTAGCTGGGAAATTTTGGGAGTTGAAATCCACATGTCTTAAAGATGCCAAGATTGGGAACCCATGTTCTACTCTAAACTAACTACCTAACTGTGGTGTTCAGTTACTTCCATCACAAGAACAGAATTCAAGTAGTTTCTGCTAAATGCCATCTCTTTATTTTTTGCTAACACGGATAGGTGAAAATCTGTTTTCTAATTATTGCTTCTTTAAACTATTCTTTCTTTCTATGCAAGTTTAAAGAAGCTCTATGATAGCAATAACCTTGGCATAGTACATTTCCTTGGGAATTGACTTAATGATTGCTCAGTTTTGCCTTTAGCCATCATATTTCCACTTGGTCATTAATCCTTGGCTGGTGCCAAAATCCTTTTGATAGTTGCTGTGTTTAATTCACAGAGGTTATACAGGCTGCAAATATACCAACAGGGGTTTGCTTAATTTTATTACTTCATGAAATCTGTGACATCTCTCACATAAGTCCATGCAGAAAAGAAAAATATGTCTGACAAAGACAAACCACTTTGGATGGGGTTTTTTTTCCAGCAAGAAGTGGTCCAGGTCCTTAGGATCAGCTTGAATTATATTACTGATTTCTTGTAAGTACAACTTCTATGTTTGTCATCTTTGAGGGATCGGAGCAGTTTTACCAACCCAAAAATTTTCACACGTGTGATTTTTTCATATGTATTTAGAAATTCAGCCTTGGAAGAACCTGAATTAATCAGCATGTCCGATGCATGTTTCCCCCAAACAATCATGCTTTGTCATACAGTGATCACTTAGTAGGTAATTGTAAGAGAATTATATACCTATAGATATACTACCTTTCTACAGGATGTCATAGTTTGATGCACTTACATCAGGGGTGTCAAACTCACAACATCACGTGATGTGCCACGACGTATCGTGACTTTTTTGCCATTGCCAGCAATGGGGTGGGCGTGGTTTCCCTATGATGCATCCGGCCCATGGGCCGGCAATTTGACACCCTGACTTACATGAAAAACAGATCAGATATATATTTCAAACGTTTGGGATAGAAGCCTTAAAAATGTCATCAAGTTAACTAGTCAAACTTGGCCAGCACTCTTTAAATCTCCTACTTGAGAGGAGAGAAGACATGGTGGAAAATCTGCCCATTCCCCACTATAATTCACTATAAACCTACTCTTTCTTATGTAAAGCATTTGGCTTAATCCATTACTTGGGATGAAGGTAAGGATCAGGAGAGACTTAATTGATATATCTCCTGAACATAAATGTATCCTAGCTTTGAATCTAAGACCTAATTTATAACATTTGGATGTTAATATCTAAAGATACGTTAGCTGTTTTTACATTTAACAGTAGACTCTAAGACAGACATGTCAAACTCGTGATGTCACGTGATGTGTGATGTATTGGAACTTTCCCCCCATTGCTGGCAATGGGGTGGGCAGAGTTTCCTTATGACGCATCCAGCCTGTGGGCCAGCAGTGCTCTAAGAGAATTAGGGATGCTCGAACAAGCATGAAACCATTTATTCCCAGTGAAATCTATCCATCTATCATACATCTAACACATTTTATACTACTTCTTAATCATATTCCTTATATGGAATTAAAAGTTTATTACAATTACTTCCAATATATGTTAAATTATTTCTTATATGTGTTAAAATGTAGTGCAAATGAAAAACATGATAATCTAAGGGAACAAATTCATATAAATAGCATAAGAAAAGTATCTGGCCAATATAGAAAATAGTATGGCAAACCTAAAATAAATGCCTTCCAATTTTTAATTTGTCTGATTTGTTTCTATAAAAAAACAAACTGACATTTTGAGGTAAGGTCATTCTTTTTGTTTCTTACAGCTACTATGATTATTCCAGCTACTATGATTATTCCTGTCAGTCTGTTACTGTTATATCACTCCTGTCACTCATAAGAGCGGCTGCATCACATTATTTAGCAAACTGAGACATTCAGGGAGTACTCCATGTTAGGGAGGACATTGGGATGTTTTAAAAATGACAAGCCAACAAAATTGTCCAACCAAAAGAATAAAGCAATAGTAAGCTCTTTGGTAGAGGTTACCCTTACTTTGGATGAATATAAAACATGGACATTTTATTTTACCCTTGACATATGACAAATGTAATCCCAGTGAATGTTATTGGCATCAAGCTCACTGCTGTCAACCATTGTGGAAACAAAATGAATGAGCCACCAACATTAAATGAGGTGGTGATTAAATGACAAGAAACAAGTAAGTCAATGCAAATAAAATGAGCTGCGTATTACTTTCAGAAGAGAAATTAAAAGCTTTTTTTTTCTGCACATGTTTGAATCTCAGTTATAATTGGGCGGGGTTATTTATTTATACGGATGAAATCATTTATGTTTATAACGATTGGTCTTCATGGATAGCAAATTAAGCTATGTTATTAATTATTTAGAATGTTTTTAAATTTTATTCTAACAACACAGTGTTTAAGCTAATTAAAGAAATCCAGGAGCAGGTAAGCAGCACTAAAATAAATCAAGGGTATGGAATAAATATAGTGATTGTTCAAGGTCAGGCAGGAAGAATGGGTATGTATATAATAAATCTGTAATGAATCTGAGATTTTTTTTTCTAGCCTTCCCCTATGAATACAGAGGAAAGACTCCAGTTCATCTTTGAGCTATAGGCCCATATTAGCCCTAGATCCAGTTGCCACACATACAGGAACTTTTCAAAAATTCAAATGTCTTTTAGTCTTTGTTTAGTGACTGCCTTATTTGATGACAGTTCACAGTTACAATGGTGATGAAAATGTAACTGTATGACCAATCCTTATATTTACAAACTTTACATGTCTACAAAAGCAAAAGAAAGCTGAAGTAAGACCATAAGCACAGATGCAGTTTCACTTAGTGATTGCTTCACTTAATGACAGAGTAGCCGGTCCAAAATGGGGTTGCTAATGAGTACTACCTATAGTAAGTAATTGGCATTTGTACTTCCATATTATTCATACAGAAGTAGAAACCAATATAAAAAAGAGATTAGTATAGAGCTGGCCTTTCAAAAATTTCAGCCACTTTGCGAACAGAGAAGTGGATCAATGCTTTAAAAAAAGAAATCAGATGCAAGAGAACATCCTAGAGGCAGAACTCATAAGTAACCCATTCCTAACCAAGATAAAGCCAAAATAATGAATTGTGAACTGTAACATCAAAGCATCAGTTCTGTCTTTTCATATATGCATAACAACTTTGCATGTAAGTTCATAAGGGGCTGAAATGATATCACAACACAATTGTGCATAAGGTTCTTGGCCTTTTTGCAGATTCTATTATCAGGACTCTTCCTCTTCCTCTTCCTAAAAGGAAGACTTCTATCATATGGTTTTCCCTTGAGCATGTAACATGAAAACCAAAGAAACTGATCTGCTGTAAAGAAAGTTGTACATTGAAAGATAAGGCCTTATCTTTTCTACCTTTCCCCTTCTCCCTCCTCTACACCAACCACAAAGAGACTTTGTAGCTAAAGAAGTTCAAGTACATCAGATTCTACCTAGTAGAAGTTCTTAATGTTTTAAACATGTTTTTTTTTTAAGATTTAAGCACATTATCTTTTATTACATTGGAGTTGTGAGTGCTCCATAACTGGAGATTTTCAAAAATATAGTGGACAGCTATTTGACTGGGATGACATAAGGTCACCTGCCTTGAGAAGGGGGTTGGACTATGTTGTATTCTGTGTTTTATGTTCTAATTGCTAATGGGTTCCTCTGCATTGGATGTGAAAGCCTGATGGTCATCTGTCTGGGTTTAAATTTGTATTCCTGGTTGGACTTGATGGCCTAAATATCTCTCTCCAGTTCTAAAATTAAATGAAAACCAGTAGGAAAAAAAATGCATGAAAAGTTTATTAACACCAGAATTCCATGCTTCTGAGATAGATTTCATTTTCTTACTAGTTTTAGATGACTTCACCCTAGTTCCCAGTTAAGAAGCAAACTTGATTAGATGATAGAACATCAATTTTAGTCATGTTAGAAATCCATTTTGGGCAATGGCACATAGCTTTTGGCAAGCTACCCTCCATTTACTCCTAAAATAAACTCACTAGAAAAATTACTTATTACCTAGAAATATAGAAAGATACCCCTGAACGGTGTATAAGAGAAATCTTACAGCTAGTTCATGGCTTCACACCAAAGCATACATAGAATGTTTAAATATAAACAGATAGAATATACTGTATCTCTTTCAAAGTTATTACAAAGAGTGATTTACTTATATTATGATTTCTGTGACATCCTGAAGGAAATCTCCAAATTTGGGGAAATATTCAGCCTAAGCATGCTTATATGCTATTATTTTTGATTTCCTATACTTGGGTGATTAGCAAGCTGTTCATGGGCTTTTAAAGATTATCAGCCAAGCCTGCTAAATGACATTTCTTGTCTTCCATGGTACATTGTTCAGCAAACGCAGCTCACTTTTTCCCATAAACCAGAAGAGGGTGCTCTGAGAATATGTTTTCATGATTCATACTTTCAAATTAGGACTGAATTTTTCACATATCCTTTTGTCCCTCCTTGGGGGAGGGGGGAAAACTGAACTAAACCAAACCTCTCTTCTCTTTTTCATCATTATTCGTGTCCTTTGTAAAAAAAAATTGCCAATGAGTGTAAATCTCTCTTTTTGAATTGGTGCGCTGATTTTGAAAAGCCAAGCAACAGTAATTTTGAAGTAAATCTTGTCAAACAATTCTCTGCAAGTAATCAACCTGGTATCTCAAGAAAGTGATGAGGTCTTCTCTATATGTGGACCATTATCTACTGTATGTGTTGAGATTTTAGAGAAGGTGCTGTTGATAGAGGAATTGATATTTTTTTTTCTGCAAAAGAAACAGGATTGTGGTGGTAAAAAAGCAAGAAAATGGTTACAACTGTGCAATAAAACTGTTGCTCTTGTTTAATTGTTATTTTTTTTCCAGCACTTCAGAGGAAGAGCCTCTTTTTAGTACTTCTCTTTTCCTCATGCCAGGTTTAGGGCTAGGGTTAGAGAAAGGAAAATATTATGATTATTAAAAGGAAGTTCACCTGGAATCATGGTGTAGGTGAACTTTTGTCTTTTCCTCTCACAAGATTAGAGCAGGGTAGACATAGATTTTGGTATTTATTTGGTGTATATTTAACCCCCACCACCAAAAAATAGAGAGAGAGAGAGACAAGATAGGGGCTTGATTAAAAAATGATTTTTTATTAAATTGAAAATTAACAGTGAATCATCCACCCACCCATCCACCCATCCATTTCAAAGTAGGTCAGTAACTTTCTGATGGCTTAATGAAATCTTGCATTTTTCATTCATCTGTTCTAAATTAAGCAGGTTTTTTTCTAACTGCACATAATAGGAAGGCACAAATGAAAACTAAGTTCGAATATTATATACCAAATGCTAGGGTAAAAGTGATTGGTTATAGAGAAATTGGGGCAGCCTTCATTTATTTCCTTGTCTCTTGAATTACTGTCACTAGTTTTAAAAAATTCATTCAAGGCAACTAAGAAAATAGATGATTGATTAAACTTCAACTTGTTTTCAAATATACTTGTGAGAGAGTTCTTCAGGATTGAACAAACATAATCCAGGACCCAATGATCTTATTTGGTTATTTTTTTAAAATTTTCTTGTAAAGCAGCTCATTTTTAATATATATATATATATATATATATATATTTCAAAGACAAAAGTATATCTTCTCTTTCAGCCATCTATATACATGGCTCAAAGATCAACTTTAAAAGATCAACTATAAAAGCAGCATTCCCCTTCTCTCTCCGGCTTCTAATTTCAGAAGAATGGAATCCAGCAAATTGATCCAGGGCTGAAAGAGAATTATCTCATGCTTCCCACAGTACCACTGTTGCTACAATCACAGTATGCTTATCCTAAACTACTGCAAAATATGTATTACTAAATAAAGTGTATTACCAATTCCCCATGGAGTTCATAAAGATTTCAATTAACATTTAGCAGGCAATCTGTCATAACTAACAGATCTTAGATCTATCCTTTTTGGCTGTCTGTGATTGATTGATCCTATGCTACTTTATTGTCCTCCTTGCTTAGTGATTATTATGACAGCCATATTTCATTGATCTTCAGTTCCCCAGGAATGTATTTTTCTTTATCCTGATGAAACTGCATAAGTCTATCTTTGCCTGCCAAGTAGTGTTTTCTTCCTTCTCTAGGTCCAACAACAATTCTCCTCTTGCCAGCTTGTTAGCCTATTTTAACTTCCCTTTCTCTCTCACAAGAGCCTCTCTCTATGTGGGAAAAGGGAGGGGGAAAAAAACTTTTCTCTCAAGCCTTTTGAATTCCCATGTTATCAGCCAAAGAGACCATGAACCATGGCAGAAAGGGCAGTATTTAACTGTTCATTCTATTCCAATAATAATAATAATAATAATACAAAATTAAAACATGTGACTCAGACATCTGTGGAGATTTTCAAGTCATCCGGATCATGGTTGTCCCAAAGGTGCTTTTTCAAAAGGCAACTGGACTTGAAGATGTTTTACTTCTCATTAGAGAAGCTTCAGTTGCCTTTTGAAAAAGCACTTTTGGGACATGTGACTGAGACAAAACAAATGGTAGTCCCCCTAAAACAAATTGAATTGCACTTCAATAAAAAGCCATCTTAAGTTCTAAATACTTTCCACAGCTTAAATGCAATTACTTGTGGTTGAAGGACAATGAAGAGTAGGTAATCTGGCAAAGATGTCCATACTTGGAAGCAACTCACCTGTATTCCCAGAAAAAAAGAGTCTTCCTGACATATTAAAGCATGGAAAGGCTCATACAGAAAAATATGCTGTCTTGATTATTCTAGTCCTAGTCATGTATGACTTTATAAATTAGGATAGGTTATTTAATTTAACTTTAATCAGACCAACCATGTGATTGTTTTAATAAGTGAGATATATGGACTTATATGGGTGCAGGCCAAAATTGATATCTCCAGGAATGTCTTTACTATACTGTGATTTAACTTGTTTGCTCCTCTCTAGTTATTTTTTGACATTAGACAGTAATTTAGAACTAGAATACTTCTTAGATTTCCAAAGAGAGGATAAGATTGGTACAAATGGCACCAATTTCCAAAATTTGGAACAATCTCACACTGTGCATGTACGAAACAAGTTGCAGTCTTGATATGCTATAATGAATAATCATCTGACACACTATATTCTGAAATTGCCCTTCCAAAAAGGGCTACAGCTGGTGTAAAATTGTATTCAAGTTCCACCCAAGCTTTTCAGTTCAGAAAATTATGATATTGATTAGAGTCCTAGTGGACAATCACTTAAATATGAGCCAGCAGTGTGCTGCAGCTGTCAAAAAAAGCCAACACAGTGCTAGGCTGCATTAACTGAGGGATAGAATCAAGATCACATGAAGTGTTAATACCACTTTACAATGCCTTGGTAAGGCCACACTTGAAATACTGCATCCAGTTTTGGAAACCACAATGTAAAAAAGATGTTGAGACTCTAGAAAGAGTACAGAAAAGAGCAACAAAGATGATTAGGGGACTGGAGGCTAAAACATATAAGGAACAGTTGCTGGAATTGAGTATGTCTAGTTTAATGAAGAGAAGGATGAGGGTGACATGATAGCAGTGTTCCAATATCTCAGGGGCTGCCACAGAGAAGAGGGAGTCAAGCTATTCTCCAAAGCACCTGAAGGCAGGACAAGAAGCAACGGATGGAAACTAACCAAAGAGAGAAGCAACTGGGGGAAGTCAGCCCCTCCCCAGAGAAAGAAATCTTTTTGGAAATATTTAAAAGACAGAATATATTTCCCTAAAGGATTTTAAAGGCAGAAACTAACCCCAACTCCAAGTCTCTCTGTCCCAAACAGAAGCCAAGTTTGCAGAATTGCAGATGTGATAATCTTGTCAGAAAGACTGGAGTCAGGAAACTGGGATTAGGAAGAAAGATCCCTAGAATCAACAACCCCTCACACAAAAAAATCTAAGAGTCATCAGCCACAGTCCCAGGGAAGCAGGATATGACCCTTGGGACATAATAGGATTAACCCACCACCATCAAAATACCAGAAAGGCACACTGAGACTCAGGCCAAAGTTCATGCCACAGGAATAACTCCAAATAAAAGGCTCCAGAAGGTATAAAACCCCACTCCCTACATGTGCTCACTCTCTTTTTTTCCAGAGCCATCTTTCTGTCTGGCTCTCCTCTTCAATAAACTACAACCTTCTTTCTAAAGTAGTCGCCATGTTGTTTATTCCCGGCTTGGACTGAATCATGATGAAGACTTTTCCTTCAACACAATCTAGAACTAAGGAGAAATTTTCTGACAGTTAGAACAATTAATCAGTGGAACAACCTGCCTCTAGAAGCTGTGAATGCTCGAACACTGAGGTTTTAAAGAAGAGACTGGACAGCTATTTGTCTGAAATGGTATAGGGTTTTCTGCCTGAATAGGGGGTTGGACTAGATGACCTCCAAGGTACCTTCCAACTTTTTATTATTATTATTATTATTATTATTATTATTATTATTATTGTTGTTGTTGTTGTTGTTGTTGTTGTTGTTGTTGTTGTTATTATTGATCATCGCACAGTCAGCCAAATGATCAGACTGGATTTGGCATTTTTGTCTACCTATCGAGTCCTTACCAAGGACCTGGGATAGGCAGATGTGGATGTTTGATGGTATTACAGATATCATCACAGGATGGAAAGAGTTCCTAGTAAGGCCACCTTTTGCAATTGACTAATGGCGAATTTGTCAATACCAATGGTGTTCAAATGGTGCTCTAGTTGTTTTGGGATTGCACCCAAGGTGTCTATTACTATTGGTACTATTATTATTATTATTATTATTATTATTATTATTATTATTATTATTATTATTATTATTACTATTGGATCCTCCTCCTCCTCTAGAAGTTTATCAGGGACTTCATGGAATGGTATATTTTTGTTGTAATAATAAAGGCCAGTATTACAGGCTGACCTAAAGTGATATAATCTGGCAGGAATAAGAGAGAGTTTTTAAAACAAAAAGATCTTCCCTGTGCTTTTTAAAGTATGAAGTATTCGTATTGCTACATTATCCAACCCTTCCTTTGTCCTTCCTGCTTCTGTAAACCAGGAAAGATCAAACATGTTCATAGCAGATATCTTGTCTCTACATCCTATCCACATCCCTGGGCATAGAGATGAAAAAGTATGCATTAAAACTCTGTGGAGTAGATAAAAGCTGGAAATGATGACTGAGGAAATGTTTAACACCCTCTGCTACTTCCAAAGCTGTCTGGGTTTAGCTTAGAAGTGCATTTCTTTGGAACAGTAATGTGTAAACATGTAATTTGGCACTTAGCAGTGGAGATAGAGTTAGGAAAGCTATTTTGCTATTTTTCATTCTGAGCTCTACAGGAGGGAGGAATGTGTTATATCTCCTCTGAAAGATTCTGATTTTTGGAGTATTTATGAATCTTTTCTATTAGCCACTACTTCTGTCTCATCTTCTGCTTCCAAATTTGAAATATTTATGTTCAATATTTGTTGTATTACTCTAGAGTCAATCTTGACTCTTAGTGAATACAAGTACATGCAGGCTTTTAGGCAACATTTTTGGAAGAGTTTTGCCATTTTCCAAGGGCTAAGAGAAAATGACTTGTCTAATGTCAATCCAGTTGGCTTCTATGCTAAATCATGATTAGAACTCAGGTCTCCCCATTCCTAGTCCAACCTCTTAATCACTGACCAAACTCTCAAGGCTAAGTTAAGAAGATAGATAAAACATACCATGAGAATTGTCTATAGGAAGCAGACCCCCAAATCTTTTTGAAAAAAATTAGTTAAAATCTTGCCTTTTGAGTGTGAAGCAGTTTAACATCCATTCCCTACAACCATCTCTTCTAGCAGTAAAGAATAGAATAGAATAGAATAGAATAGAATAGAATAGAATAGAATAGAATAGAATAGAGCTGGAAGGGACCTTGGAGATCTTCTAGTCCAGCCCCCTGCTCAAGCAGAAGAGCCCCCTACTCAAGCATCAGAATTTTAAGATTCTGATCCCTGGAGTCACCTGCGTAGTGGCCAGCTATATATAGTGACTAAATAAACAGTGAACTCAGCTGGCTAGATTTCATTACATATATTTTTTTCCTGCAGAAAGGCAGGCAAACAAACTATAATATTAACTTATAAATAATTTCAGCATCTTTGGAAGTATCAAAGCTCTTTCTACAAATATTACATTGCCATGCATATATGCACATGCAGTATCTTTCCCCAGGGCCAGGATGTTGTTGCCATTCTGGCCATTGGTAATTTTTTGTTTTTTTTTAAAAAAAAGAAAAAAAAAGAAAGAAAGAATGAGAGCAAAATGAAATGATTCTAAAGACAGTATAAGGGCCAGATTATATTATATATTATATAGTATATTTTGCTATATTTATAACTTTAATGGCTTATCTATTTAATCTATAAACAATATATTAGTTCTTTCTAAAAGAATGACATGTTAGAGCAAAGAAGATATTAAAATTTTAGTGGAACAAACTAGCAGATCCCAGAGGAGCAGATTTGGTAAATTATTTAATATTGCTTCCCCATGCTATCCACCATAGCATATTTTCTTGTTTCATGCATTAAATATGAGGTCTAAAAATATATAAAGCTTTGAGAATCCATAGATCATGAGAACCTTTTGGAAAAAAGTTGTTATATTTCATAGCTACAGAGTTGGGTCCACTCAATGTACTGTAATTTTTCTGTACTTTATAATTCTATATCAAGTTACAAAGGGTTATATTCCACTGAATTAAACAGAATTTACTCATGAATATATGTTACTCATGAATATATCTATGTATGAATATTGTAAAACCACACTCGCACACAAACATACTGTTACAGTATTGTATTTTCAATCCACTGAGAAATAGAACATTAGAACTAGAATTAAACTTTACTAACTCAAAATACCAGAAAGGATATTAGAACATTAAAGACAAAAGACATTGTAAATGAATATTAATACCCATATTTATAAAAAGAAGAAAGAAAGAAAGAAAGAAAGAAAGAAAGAAAGAAAGAAAGAAAGAAAGAAAGAAAGAAAGAAAGAAAGAAAGAAAGAAAGAAAGAGACTTATCTTTGGTGATGACTGAAAATTTATGTATCAAGTGATCTCTTGATTGATAGTTTTCTTATGATATGTCTGTTTGAGTCTACTAGTTCTCTAAGATAACTTGAGTACATGGGGACCTACCTCTTTCTGCTTCACTTTTACTATCCCAGAAGTCTATGGGGATAATGAAATCCCCACAGCAGAGGAAAACACCTGGAACAATCTAGGTTTTATGGAAAGAGACAGTCTATGTTCCAGTCTGTTCTTCTGCTTCCAAGGTCTAGAAGACAGGGTGAATCTAAAATAATTTGTGCTTCAAACTCAAATTACATAGTCAGCTTTAGATGAACAGAGGTTTTTAGGTCAAACTTGGAAATGACTGAATTACTAAGTTCACACAAGCAGAATATATTTAAACTGGGCACATGAACAGAGCAGATGAATGAAAATTGGAAAAGGGAACATACAGTCTTCTGTTTCATGATTTCAAGTTTGAAATTAAGGATAGAAATCTATGGTCTTTTCAAAATAATATTGTGTCATCTATATTTAAATAAATAAATACATAAATAAATAGCATTAATAAATATCATTAACACTATTACAAAATCCACTATTAAAGAATTGAATGGAAAATTAATAAATCTATCCTTTGCAGGCAAGAAATGTAAGTAATAACTCACTCTTTCTCATATTTGAAGAAATTAATATTAAACTATCTGGATATAATATGTAGCTGTCATTTAAAAGATGTTCAGTAGGATAATACAAGATTCAGTTAGGAAATTTGATCTGAAGGTAATTTGATTGAATCACCTTTTTAAACTGGCTTGATTATTTAGATCAAATTATTGAATCAAATGGGTACAAGATGAATCAATTTATTTGATTTTCCTAACTGTTTACTTAGAATGAAAATCTAATCTAATAGGTAATTTGAAACCAATCAGATCTGATCCAAGCTGTCCAATATATCAGAATTATTTTCTCATTACTATGAAGTACTTTATTGCCATTACCTCTTCATCTTTACTTTCAATTTATTTCTTTTATTTAACTTTGGCATCTCCCAATGTTTACACATCTGAGCAGATGTGTAATGATGGGATTTTCTTTGCATTTGCAGGAGCATGCATATCATTATGGTATCTTATAAGATATGGTGAGCTATGATACAATTTTGGCGAGTATGGCTCCAAGGCTGAGGCATACAAGACACATGATGCTGGCTTGTATGCCCTGCAAATTGATTTTTCTGAAAAAGGCAGCTTAGGAAAATTTAAAGTAGATGTCTCATGGCAATTATATCTTCAGAAGCAAATTTCCCTGCTGTTATTTCTAAGAGAAAAGAAACAAAAAGTAAATGGAGAATGAGGTGCCAGATCAGATGAAAATTTACAGCTTCCCATCTTCATCTCTCCACTGACTACTTGTGTGATTTTTAACCATATGTTTGAAGAAGGTTTTCAGTCCTTGGCTTATTCTTATTTGTCTCCTTCAATCTCTATGAGCAGACCCAGTTTGGCAGCCGAAACCCACAAATTCCTTCTGGGTGGTATGCTCTAAATTTTACAGGCTTTCTATAGGCTTCCAACACAGCTGGAAGAGAAATGTTCATTAGGATTTCTGCTGATATTTATTTAAAATGTGCAGGGACTTGGGTTGAGATTTTGACATGTGATATTACACTTTCAGAAACAACACCTTAATATATACAATCTGAATGGGCATTATGACTAACTGCCTGCCTTACCTTCAGACCACCCACTTTAGGGTAATTATTCCTCTCATCGTACTAGATGAACAGATTTAACTGCAAACTGTTTACCACACACACCAAGAAATTTGGATCAAGGTATCATAACACTTCAGAGATCAAAATCTACCCTGTTTTTGCCAGTCTAAATGGCACAGTTAATTATAACTGTAGAACAAGAGTGGAACTGGTATGTATATCATTATGGGAGTGCATAGCAGTGTTTGCAAAGAAAGTTCAGGTCGGCAGACTAACAACAGCATTTTTCTATATGTGTGGCAATGTTGCCCAAATGTCCAAAAACTTCTTTCAAAAGCTGGAATATGAGTCTTGGACATGAGCCCATCTTCCTCATAGCATTTTAAGGATACTTGGATTTCAATCACTTCTTAATCAGAGGCATAATTTCAGGAAAATGGAGCACCATTATCATAATCTAACATAACTACACAGCTTTACCCTTTTGGTTTTCATCAGACTGAGATATAATTAGATGCTTATGGGGAAACACAGTACAATATTGATTAGAAGTCAAAGCAGAGAATAAGTCTTTTATTTTCTGATCTTCAGCTTCTACCAGCTATGCCTGGCAATTTAATACTTGGTGGTTCCAGAATCAAGTTGTTGCTTTTGAATAGCAGGTTGGTGTGTTACAAAGGTGCCCTCACCCATGATCTTATTTTGGAGAAAGACACTGACCTGGTATGTCTTACCAAGATCTGGTTGGACTTAAGGTGGTGGGGATTACCTTCTTGGAAATGTCCTCAGATAGATTTTTTTTTGTTCTGTACCACCTGAGAGCCCAGGGAGAGGAGGAGGGGAGTTGTTTTTAACCCTTTGTAGGCTTTTGGGGACTCTACTCTATAGATAACCAGATTTCTCTGTTCCTTTCATCTTTTCTTATAGGACTTCAATTCTAGACTCTTGCTCCTGAAAGTAAGGTCTGGAAAATAGGGGAAAATTGCTTTTATTCACTGTAAATTGGAAAGTATAGTTCTATTGGTGTAGCTTAAAACTGTATTTGCATTTTGGTAGCTACATGACATTCTTCATGTTTAGTTTGTACTCAGGTATTCTATGATTGCTTTCCCAATCCTAAGTGAAAAATCTGCATGTATTTGTTCAAAGATATTCTGCTATTTGTAATTTGCATCAATACTATTTTGAACTGTCTTTCTACATTTTAGAGGAATTAGCTATGTGGCCCAATTTTGTTTCATTTGCAGATTTGATAAATATCTCCTCCACTTCCTTACTCACTTCATTAATAAAATGTTGAAGTGTAAAAGACTCAAGACTGAACCTTATAAAATCCCTTCCCATATTTATTTAAATATGATACATGCTACAAGATTCAGTTATAATTGGGAAAAAGTGGAACTTCTTAATTTATTCTTTGCATCTGTCTTTATGCAAAATAAAAAAAAAATAGTCCAACCTATCAAAAGCAGTACTGTAGAAGAAATATAGCAAATAAAAATAGGCAAGAAAATGTTAAGAGAACACCTATCTACTCTAGACAAGTTCAAATCACCAGTACCAAATGGATTACATCACAGAATTCCAAAGCTGCTGGACAGATGTGATTTCAGAACCACTGAACAAAATCTTTCAAAGTTCCTGGGCACTTGGGAATACCAGAGGTCTGCAAATAGCTGATGTGGTTCCAATCTTATGGATCCAGGAAACTACAAACCAGCCAGCTGACAGCTGGGAAAATCTTAGAGAAGATAACCAAGTGGTGGATTTGCAAGCACCTAGAAATGACCAAAGCTATTACCAGAAGCAAGCATGAGTTTGTCCTTCTCTGACAAAGTGGCTAAATTGATGGATCAGGGAAATATTGTGGACATAGTTTACTTGGACTTCAGTAAGGCATTTGATAAAGTAGACCACAGCCTAATTTTTGGCAAGATAGAAAAATGTAGGCTAGACAGCATCATCACAAGCTGGATTCACAACTGACTGACCAACTGCACTCAAGGTGGAATCCTCAATGGAACTACACCTAAAGAGAGAAAAGCATTCAGTGGGGCACCTCAAGGTTTTGTCTTGGGCCCAGTAGTCTTCAACATCTTCATAAATGATTTAGATGACAGGATAGAAGGCAAACTCATCAAATTTGCACAAGACACCAAGCTGGTGGTGAGTCTATCTTTAAAATAGACTTAAGATACATAAGGATCTTGACAGACTTGAGCACTAGATTTTATCCAACACAATGCAATTCAGTGGTGAGAAAAGTAAAGTCTTATAGCTAGGCAAGAAAAATCAAATGCACAGGAACAGAATAGGTGGTAGCTGGCTCAACAATAGTGACTATGAGAGCAATCTAGGTGTCCTAGTAAACAACCATTTAAGTATGAGCGGACAATGTTCTGGTGTTGCCAAAAAAAGCAATGTAGTCCTAGACTGCATCAACAATAGTACTGGTCCCCATGATATAAAAAGATGTTGAGACTCTAGAAAGAGTGCAGAGAAGAGCAACAAAGATGATTAGGGGACTGTAAGCTAATAAATGGTTACGGGAAGTAGGTACATCTAGTCTAATGAAGAGAAGGACTCTGGGTGACATTAATAGCAGTCTTCCGATATTTGAAGGGTGTCAAAGAGAAGACAGAGTTGACATAATCTCCAAAACGCCTGAGGGCAGGACAAGAAGTAAAGTATAGAGATCCAAGCTAGAATTAAGAAGAAATTTCCTGGCAGGGAGAACAATCACTGTGATGAGTTGACTCCAGAAGTTGTGTGTGTTCTATCTCTGGATGTTTTCAAGAAGAGATTGGACAATCATTTGCCCAAAATGGTGGAAGCTGTCCTGCTTGAGCAGGGGGTTGGACTAGAAGACCTTCAAGATCCCTGCCAAGTCTGTTGTTCTATGTTCTACCATCCAGACTACCCTTATACTCAGGTACTTAGTCAAACTGGTTGCTGAAATCAAAATATATCATGATTATAGCACTCCCATCTATAAAGGAAGTTACTTAATGAAAAAAAAGAATAAGATAAGGCTAATCTGGCAAGAACTTTCTTGTCAAAACAAACCAGGGCATTGCAGAAAACCTAACTCAGAGAACTGAGCTAGAAAAATCAATAGGGTGGGGAGACAGAGTTGCCATGAGAATGCCTGATGATGATGTCATGGATATTTGTTCGGCAGCAAATCTCACTGAGTTCTGAAAGATGCTCCTAGATACAGGATAACAGATTTTTATTTTCTAGCAACATTGTCAAGCTAAGCTCAGGCAAGAACTATGTGGAGCAATTCATCCAGAGTTTTATTTGGGTGATTTCCAAAAATGTTAAGTAGTCTTCCTTCTATTAATGCATCATTTCTTCTATCTTGTGTCCATACCCTTTTTTACATACACACTTCAGATATTTGAAGCAACTAGGATAAGATGTGTGCCTACTTATCCATCATGGGCAGGATTTTGTGAGAATTTGAGCAAACAGGAGCAGTAAGCACTTATAGGACAAAGAACACTGATGTTCGCTTCAGGAGGAGATGATATGACAGTGCAAATAAATGAACTATATGATGTCTGGATAGTGAGCTGAACACTAGATCCTCTGCTGTTATATGGAGATAGATAGATGGTCTATCAAACTTAAGGAAGTTCATGTTGCTGAATTTGTGAATATCAGATGAATCACTCATAAAATCCTATTCAAAGGAAAGAATGTACTTGGTCTGGGTCATACTTCCTGCACTATTACTTGCAATTTTACTGAGATCTGCCATGAATATTAATGGCAGAAAGCTGGTGAGGGGAAGCAAGTAGAACTTGCCTTTTTAATCAGTGTGTTTTAGAACATCAATGTCTTGCTGATACATCTAGCTAGTCTAACCTACCCTCTACCAACATATAAAGTAGATGATTGTTCCCCCCCCCCACAAATCCTTTAAATATCTAAGGACAACCAATTTAGCTGTATTCTGTGCAAGTTTAGATTTAGAAATTAGGAGCATTGTAGTTAATTCAGGTCCTCACCAATATAAGTACACATCACACTGAACTCTTAGATATATTTAAATGACTCAATTGTTCTACTGAAAATTCTGTACCAATGAGGAACTTAGAAATTATAGCTCTGTTTTATCCAGATAGTGTAGAGATTAAACAAATAGAACAAATGATAAGATAGATAAGATAAGATGACAAGACAAGACAAAAGGTAAGATAAAAGGTAAAATAAGACGATGAAGATAAGGTAAGGTAAGGTAAGGTAAGATAACCTTTATTGTCATTTTTTTACTGTGGGCACACTGGCACACATTAAAAATGAAATTCTATTGCTTTCTCTCAAAGGAGAGCATAACACTTAACACACATGTAACATGCTATATACAACACATATATAAGACGTTCCTGCAGACTTGTAGTAAATAATGATATGCCAGATAGAAACAGGGATGGGGAAAAGAGGATTGTTAGCTAGTGACAAGCAGAAGAGATGCATCCAAGTATCCAGTAACTTTCCTTCCCTCTGAAAGCTGAACCCTGGCACATTCAATTTCATTCTAAAACACTGCGGAGACATTATTTATTTTTAGACCATTTAAGGTGTTGTTTCTGCCTTTTAAAACCATGACATTAAGCCTTCTCAGGGAATATAAAGGATAATTTCCTTCTGCTAAGGTCAGCAACAGAGGTCCTTTTACATATTCAACCTGAGAGGTTTGGATGACAGAATTATACTATTGGGCCTTTTTGTCAGCAGCTCCCAGAAGAGCTAATGAGAAGCTCCACACTCCTTGTCCTTCCTGATTTATTTACATGAAACTGACCAAAAGCCCCCACCCTTTTTCATGAATGCATTTTCTATGCTGCTATCTTATGTTCCTGTATTGCCCTATTAGTTTGGAAATAGCATTTTCTCTTTTTTTGCATTGCTAAGTCAATGCTATAGTTTTAGAACTTTCCTGCTTATTTTTTTTTCCTGACAGTAAGCTGCTCTGAGATTCTATTTGGTTGAAGAGCAATATTGTATTTTATGAATGGCATCTGAGGATATATGCATGTTTATAGGTTCAGTGCTTTCATATGAAGCAAATTGCTGACTAGAGCTCTGCATATTCCAAGGGACATAGTGGATGATTCTAATTTTACTTTACCTATATTTAACATTGTATCTAAAAGACAAGGGGGAGCCAAAGCATATATACTTCTGCCAGAGGAACCAGCTAAATTAACTTATTCTCCTGAGTGCTTTGCAGATATGTGGATGTCAGCCCCCAGAATTTCCCAACTAGCCATGATGCTTGCTAAGAATTTTGGCAATTGAAGTCAATAGATAAAGTGAGATCCAGATTAATGAATCCTGTAGCAGCTTCTATTTCTATTATATTTATTAGTTATAACTGTGTACTTTAGTTTCTTCCACATTATGAATAAAGAATAACCTCTTTAATTTGAGGAATGAATGTGAATCACCTAGAGTCACTGGGAGTTAGGTACCATACAAATTTAAGAGATGATGATGAACAGGAGCCATGTTGTTTGCTGTTATCTACCTTAATAAACTGAAACAGATATCAGAAAGAAGCTTCCAATTGAACCTTAGCATTCACCCCTAAGATACTAAGACCAGTTCAACAGGGGTATGATCACCAAAGAGGTGGTAGTATCCACATATTTTGACATCTTCAGTCAAAGTTCAAACAGTCATCTGTTTGGGGTGCTTTTTTGGAGGGGGGGAATTCCTGCACAGATCAGATGGGTGGACTTAAAAAAAACATGACTAACATTTCCAGATTCTCTGATTGTAGGATTCTATGAAAATACTCAGTTTTATGGAACAAAAGGGTAAAGCTCCCCAATAGGTAACTGTTGCTTTCTCCATCATTTGTAGGATGATTTCTAATCAGTTTCTTATTCCATCTGACATTAAAAATGCATGGAAGCTTTTTTTTTAAAAGGGGTGTACATTGGGACTATATGGCAAATATGGTAATTTTTAATTTTTTATTCAAGTCAAGTTTTTTCATTGATCAGTTAAATGCTGACATTGAGAATATATATGATAACCTCATATACTACCGTGCACTATACATCAGGATTGTAGAAAATATGGAAGAGATTGGCACACAAGTTGTTATTTCTGGTGGAAGCATGTTGTAGTTTGAGATACATACAAATTATCAGTCAAGTAATAAAGTGCTTGGCAAGATATTTAAAGTAGTATCAGCTGGGGCTACCTCTGATATAATGTGGTTGAGAATTCTGTTATGTCATGTAAAAATTTGTACTCACTCTGCTAAATGGAAGTGCTTAGTGCTGTATGGAATCTGTCAGGAGCCTCTTTCTATGTTCAAGACAGTACTAATGCAATGTGATGACTTTACCCTTCATTGTACATTAACAGTTTGAAGATGAAGGGTTGTGCTGTCTCTTAAGGAAGGCTGAGTGCTCTGACTGCACAAGCCAGTGATTTTATAGCTGGGAGCAAGGAAAGGCAATTTGGACTGTTCATGAATCCTGCTGCTTTAGCACTAGGCCTCTGCATGATTTGACACTGGTTCATGTCTGACAGAGATAGGATGGAATGACAAAATATTTGGCTGCTAAGCAATAAAGTTTTTTTTTAAGGGTAGAAAATGTATGGATTGGGAAAACAGTATCATATGGTATACATCCAAATTCCTTTACTCCTAAATGAAAAACTTGTGCAACCCAGAAAATTTAGAATGAAAACTTAGTAGTTAAAAATTAATATTAATAAGAGATTGCTAGGAGGGTATATGATGGAATGAAATTTGGTTGCACAGATCTGTAAATAGAAGAAATTCAGTGGGACAAGGAATTCTCTCCTTCACATCAGCCAGTCCCACTTCTTGAAGCAAGGAAGGTATACTGCAGACCTGTCAATCAAAAAATATCGACTAGCAGGGCCTAGGAGCACCTTCTCTGCCACATCCCCTACAGTAGGGAACATCCTGCCCTCCAAGGGGGGCCCTTGGCCTTCCAGAAGGGGACCAAATCTTGGTTTTGCATGTGGCCTTGCGTGGGGGACACAGTGGCCACCCAACCATAGGTCTGGATGATCCCATGAGAACCAACAACCTACTCCTTGGTAAGTTAGAAAAAGATGGAATAGACAACATCACCACCAGATGGATCTGTAGCTGGCTGGCATACTGTACTCAACAACTAGTCCTCAATGGCACTACATCCACATGGAGAGAAATAAGCAGTGGGGTACAAGGTTCTGTCCTAGGCCCAGTACTCTTCAATATCTTCATCAATTAGATGAGGGAATTGAAGGGGAACTCATCAAATTTGCAGATAACACCAAACTGGCAGGAGTAGCTAACACCCCAGAAGACAAACTCAGGATTCAAAAAGTCTTGACAAACTTGAACAATGGCCCCTATCTAACAAAATGAGTTTCAATGTGAAGAAAAGCAAATTTTACACTTAGGCAGGAAAAATCAAAGGTATAAGTACAGATTGGGTGAGACCTGGCTTAAAAACAGTAACTGTGAGAGAGACCTTGGAGTCCTAGTGGACAATCACTTGACTATGAACCAGCAGTATGCAGCAACAGCCAAAAAAGCTAATATAATCCTGGGTTGTATAAACAGAGGCATAGAATCAAGATCACATGAAGAATTAGTACTGCTTTATAAAACCCTAGTAAGACCACACCTGAAATACTGCAGCCAATTTTGGTCACCATAATCACAAAAAAGATGTTGAGAATTTGGAAAAAAATTCAGAGAAGAGCAACTAAAATGATCAAAGGCCTGGAGACTAAAATATACGAAGAATGGCTGCAGGACTTGAGTTTGGCTAGTCTAAAGAAAAGAAGAAATAGGGGAGACATGATAGCAGTATTCCAGTATCTGAGGGGCTGCCACCAAGAAGAGGGGGGTCAGGTTGTTCACCAAAGCACCAGAGGGCAGGATGAGAAACAATGGTTGGAAACTGATCAAAGAGAGAAGCAACCTGGAATTAAAGAGAAATTTCCCGACAGTGAGGACAATTAACCAGTGGAACAGCTTGCCTTCAGAAATCGTGGGCGCTCCATCACTGGAGATTTTTAAGAAGCTAGACTGTGACTTGTCTGAGATGGTATAGGTTCTCCTGCTTGAGCAGGGGGCTGGACTCCCTGCTTCTTCAAGGCTCCTTCCAGCTCTATTCTATTCCACCAACCTGCCTGAATTAACAACTGCTAATTCCCATTTTAGAGTTTTTCACCTTTTGAAATTTTATCATGTTATTTTTATAATTTTACAACTTTTTAATCTTAAATTATTCTGATTTTAATATTAACTTTGTTGACTATATTGTATACTACCCAGAGCCCCACTCTGAAGGTGATGGGTGGTTAAGAAATATAAAATATAAATAAATCTTCAAGAAAGAGCAAACAGGAGATTAAGAGATTAAGAGGTGCGTAAAGAGGGTGTTGTTAGACAGCATGGAGTCAGTAAGGATTTTTTCTTTACAACACATTGTGTATTTAGAGTTCCACTCCCTGCAACTAGCATTGCAGCGGAACAGCTTGGAAGATGCACGGGAATCAGTTGGCAATGCTTAGCCAGCTGAGAGAGAGAGACAGAAAGGCTGGCAGGTTTTTGCAAGCAGCAAAATTGCTCAGTGAGTTAAATGGGAAAAGATTGAGGAACAAAGACCCAAGAGGAGAAACAGACCAGATAGTTTCAGAATGAAGGAAATTCAATCCAAAAGGACCAAGCAATTGAGCACCAGAGAATGAGAAACTGCTATATTACCCAGATGTTGCTGCAGGTATTTAGCAAGGGAGGAAATTGGTTGGTTTAAATATTTTAAATATTGTTTTGAAATTGTATTCTTCTCTTGAGAAACTGAAATGGGATATCACAAATCTTTCAAGTATTTAAAGAGGTGCCACAAAAAGAAGATTATGACCTCTGTGGGCCAAAATGCAGGATTTTGAAAAATGAAGGCAGGGGAGGCGATGAGTGTCCCTAGCACTGAATGCATTCATGCAAAGGCTGAACAGATAAATGTGAGGAATGCTTTAACTTGATTTTTTGCACTGATTAAGTGGCTGTTAAATGTCTTCTTCCCAACTATGAAATGTCTATGAAAGAAGTCCACAGCAAAAACTGAGATTCAGCAAGATAATTATCAGCTGCAACTCAATAGCAAATCAGATTAATGAACATGGAAAGCACAATGAGAAAAAGCCTTCACAGACTACCTAAAACTCTGTGATATGAAGCTATATCAGTCACTCAATGGAAGGATATGAATAGCTTAGTTGTCATTATAAAGAATATTTGTACTTTAAGAATTAGAACATAAACAATTGCAAGAATGAGTGGCTGATAGTGCCTTGAAGAAGAGAGAGATGTTTCTAATTTGTTTCTATGTTTATCTCCAAACTTCTCCATCAAACATCATTCTATTTCCTGCGTGCTTTAAAAGGAGTTGTCTTCTACAGTATTGAGTGTCATTTATGTGCAACTGCGTATTATTTCTTACTGTGCAACCAATGACTTTTCTGACCTAACCTGGATTCCTCAGAGGCACTGCATGAGGGTTTCCACTGTGGTAATATCACTTGAGGAAAGAGATAATGAGAGTAGACTTAGACTTTAATTTATCATAGGTTGATATTATCTCCTACTGCTACGCAACAGACTGCACATTTATTGTTAGAGCAGAAACACTGATCCTCTCTGGCTTTCTGCTATTATGCTGTTATCCCAAATTACAGTGGCAATTTTGTCTGATGAATAGATGTGTTTGAGTAGCAGCTGCTCAGCATTCTACTTTTTCTTTCTGCACCAATCCTGTTTCAGCAAAAGAATCAGGAAAGAGACACTTTCCAGAAGGGCACCATTCTGAAAACCATACGCTGTCTTTTAACTGGAATTAAATTGCACCTGGGTATTTTTATACTGCTACACTGTCTTGTCTCATTATCACTGTCTTTATCTGTTTCACTAAGGTGGCAGCTCTATTTCACTGAGCATCTGGGAGGATTAGACTAGGGCTATCATAACTGAAGTGAAAAATTCTTACTGATGGCAGAAACAGATGTGTTCCTCTTTGCCACCTTTTAATGGTCACCTATATTTTTCAGTACAAATATAGGAGTCCTGGGTTACACTTAAGATCTGACCAAAAGGAGTAGAATATTTACTTTTTTTTCAAAGTAAGATACTAAAATAATCTAGACTGACTGCAGAAAACCTAGGAAAATAAATAAATAAAACCCTACAATAGCACACAAAAAAAGGAAAAAAAATAAAAAGGGATATATAGAGGAGAGGGGGGGGAACTAGTTGCCTGGTTTTGTCTACTGGCTTGGGTATGATAAAGAGGTACTAGGTAAGGATCATTTTAAAACTGTCCTTGTGGAATTTAACAAATTAAAAGAAAATTGAATTCTCATTTCAGGATTTGGAAAACCATCAAAAAGTGTCAGGCAAAAATAAGATTGATCTTAATGGATTACCATTGTTACAGCTTTTATCATTAGATAATGTCCATAATTTTATTGGAATTAACAGAAAAGTGAAAGCACTGGCTTCACAGATGCTTACCACTCAGGTGTCTTACCTGAGCATCAATAATAAACAGGCTTCTTTAGTGTCTTTAACTACATGAAATGGGAAGTTCTCTTTTGCATTTTACGTTTAACAAAAAAGTTGGGTTAGGGCTGGGAATAAGGTATTGTATGTAATATCTGCTACTATTGTGTTTCATCCATCAGACCAAAACTATCCCACTTCCTTCTGAAATCATTTGCATGACTGGCTTGTATTGCCTCAAGTTAAGTAGAAGGAGAAAGTGAATGGGTTCTAGGTTCAATCAAGAAATATCTTGTTTCAAAAATGATCAACAGGTTTTCTACTCCAGTTAACATGTAATTGATGAGTAATCTGATTAGAATAATTAACCCTCCAATACTGCCTGAATTCTTAATTGCTTTAGTTTAAGTAGTTCTTGTTGTACGGAACAATGATGAATAAGAAATCCAATCCAATCCAAATTCCAAAAAACATGAGTATTGAAAAACAGGGAAAAATTACCCTGTATTTCACTGACCAATTGGTAATTAAACTGAGATATTTTCTCTCTCACTTCTGCTTTATCACCACCTAAGTTGCAGTTCTATTTATATTTCTGACCTAGATTTTGGCTTCTTTTCCCAAACTAGCCTCCATCTCTCTTTTCACCATGTTATTTTTAAAAGCTAGGTACATTATAATCTGAATGTTAGCAGATCTAAAAACTGCTTTTTATCTTTCCCTACAATCTTTTTAAATTTTAAATTAGATTTATTTGTTGCCTATCTCACTTTGAAATGACCCTGAGTTTACAGAATTATATGCGTTAAAGCCATAAAAGATAAATAAATATTTCCAGGGCTTTTTTTCTCATAGAACACCCAGAACGGAGTTCCGGCACCTTTTTTGGATGGAACCTTGTAGGGTAGGCAAAGCGGGTTGTATGATGTGTGTGAGTTCCAGCACCTTTTTTTTTTTTTTTAGAAAAAAAAAGCACTGAATATTTCTAAAACAATAAAAATGGAATTATAATCTATATCTACCTTTTATTTCCTGGATCATGCAGTTTAACTATTGTACTTAAATTAAACTTTCCTATTTTTCATCAATTCCCCTGCAACCACTGAGTTGCATAAGTATAAGGAATCTTTGGACAGTCTTGTACACAAACAGAATAACAATATGCTCACTGAATACTGAATCTGATAACTGATCAAGTATAACATCTACATGTAGATCAAAGTGCTTAAATAGATTTTAAAATATGTTGTAAAATTACATGCAAGTCTTGCAAAATTAGTATCCTAGTATGAGTTTGAAACTCTCTGTAACACATAGACAAAGTGGCATCTTCCTATTCCACTCTTATACTGCTGTGCTGTATTTTGTGGTTTGAGTTGTCCATTTATATTTTCTGCTACCTTCCAGTTATTTTATCCATTTTTGAAAATAAAATGTCTTGACCTTCCTATGTGCTCCAAATAAGGTTTCCTTTGGTAAATTCTATCTTGATCCATATAATAAATGTTTGACAGGAAAGAATCCCAGAGGAGGAAGCTAAGCATCAGATTCTACAATTATGTACTATTTGGAAGGAATCAGTCTCTTTGGGAAGCACACTGGCTAAAGTGGAGATGATTGTAGTCTTGCTGAATATAAGCAAGAAAGCATGCAACTCCCTGGTTTGAGCGTGAACAAGAAGAATAATCTAGATGGCCAAATACAATGATGAGATTGGGAATTATCAAAGAAAAATGCCTGATTTCTTGCTCATTACTAATAAAAGAAATAGTAGCAATTGAGACAATAGTAATTTGTAAAATGCTAATAGCTGTAATGTGTCTGGAAAGTGTCGGGCTACCTCTCACATCTATGCTAGAAATTAATGCCCTTCTCTATGCAATTGCTATGATAAAGATAGATCAGGCTTTGTAGAGTTGCCATATTTCCATGTTTGACATTTCGGAGAAGGGTGGTTTATGTAATATGGTTGAAATATTCATTGATTTATGTATCTTTGCTACTGCAATCAAGCTGCAAGTATCTCATTAGATCAGTTATGGTTCCTGTAATAATTCTCACCAAAGCTAACTGGGCCTAAAACAGTGGATCCAAAGCAAAGAAGACCAGTTTTTGTAGTATGAAATCAGAAATCGAATTACCACCAAACCAGTGCTGGTTACATGAAATCAAAACTTTTTGTCCTAAACCAGTTATGTTGTATGAAATTAGTATTTTCCTTATGTAAACCAACAATCTCTTTAACACATATTTCTCAAGGAAAAAACAAAGATACAAATCAGCCCAAACAACTTTAAAGGATTATACTAGACATGGTCATACTGATGTATAATTTAATTACTGGACTTCTTGTAAAACCTTAGTAAAATGTGTGAAAAAGTACTCTGAAAATCACTCTTGGAAAATAATGACTTTTCCAACTGCCTCCTTCCTCTCTGCAAAGATAGGCAGATGCAAGACTGATTTTTAAAAATGTAACTCAGGTCATTTTGAGGCATATCTGAATTTTGTTGGTTGAATAAGCCAAGGAATTTTATGGCACTATGCCACTCTCAACTCCAAACTGCCAACTCTGTTTCAATGCTGCTTTTTTTTTTGTGGTATGGTGATAGTACATGAGACATGTTGCAAATAAAATCACAACTGGGTTTATGAGCAATCTTTTTAGAATAAACTCTTTGCCCAGTCTAGTTCTTTTATTATTTATTTATTTGTGTGTGTGTGTGTGTGTGTGTCTGTGTGTCTCTCTCTGTACACACACACACATCTCCCTCTCCCTCTTTTTCCCCCCTTTCAAAGGATGATACGTCAGAATTGCAGAATATTCCTTCACACTTGCATAGCACAGATTTTTATGAATTAATTTACTTAAAAGTTTTACAGTATATGTGACACTTTTTGGAATATTTTATACAAGAAAATAAAAACCGTGGAAGATAAAAACAACTAATACAAAATAAAATAAAGCAACAAAACAGCTTTTGGAGATATCCAAGGTTTGAAAAAAAACTAAAAAAAAAAATTTATTAAAAAAGAAGGGCAAGGGAAAAATAATGTCATAGAATCTGAGCATGGGCAAAGCATGTTAAATCATTATTGCACAGAGGAGCCTAGAAACATGGCACAGAATGAAATGGATTACTTTGGAAGTAGGAGCACTCCATAGTCCATGAGATAGGGCAGATCCACTTGTGAGATAGGACGAGAGGAGAGGAGAGGAGAGGAGAGGAGAGGAGGGGAGGGGAGGGGAGGGGAGGGGAGGGAAGAGAAGAGAAGAGAAGAGAAGAGAAGAGAAGAGCTTGCTCTATTTTCCATTATTGCTATGCCAGAATACTTAAAAGGGATCAAAGTTTATATTCTTACTGCAGACGTGGATAAGAATACCTGAATAAAGCAATCCCTTAAGATTTCTAGAATGCAAAGTTTCAGGAATGTCAGATTAAACAAATGTGCATCCAGGGCTGTTACATCTAAAATAGGTTATCCAATATCTAGCTTCCATTAAAAATCTGATGTTCAATTTTACAAAACAGGTCATTGCACAATTGATTATTTCACATAAATTTAGCAGTATTAAGGTAAGAATAGTAAGGTTCATCTTATCAGGAATAAGATGGGAAGCATTTTTTACTGATGACACCACTTGTGTATCTAGAAAATGTGCTATAGTAAAAGTATTCCTAAGCTATGAATTTGAGCTTTCAGAGGAAATACAACTATTTCAAGATGAACTGCTTACTTAATCCCAACAAAACATACCCACAGCATTATATCAACCTTGTCAATAGTCAATTAATTTTAAATTTGCATGCCCCATTGAGTGTCTCACAATCTTCAGACAGTGGTTCTATATGTAGTAACCTACACATTGAGATTCTGTGTCTTTTCTAAGACTGGCTAAATCCAATTGTTCAAAATGGAGAAATATGTTTTGTTTATTGATTTACAGTCATATCTTCAAAACCCTTTCCTTCTTAAAGATATCAGTCAGGTATAAGAAATAGATTTTATTTACTTATTCATTTATTATAACTACAGCTATATATACAGTCTCTAAGGTATATGTGCATACTATGTTTGTCTGTATAAGTGTGTTATTTGATCTACTATAACTTTAGTTCATGTTTACTAATTTCTCTAATTTCTAAAATTTTAAAACCACAACAGCCTTACTAAATGAGGTGAAGACACCATTGAATCCTACTTTATCCATCATCAGTATTAGCCACTATTATCCATAAAGTTCCCTTCTAAATTGGTAGCTATATTTGAAGCTAGCATATTTCATGGTTCAAATTACTTAATATTTAGTCTCATTGGATGACTTTGAATTGTAATAGTCTGAAAGTAGAAAATAACTTTTCTTTAATATTTTTTCACATCATGGATAACTTTATCTTAATATATTTCCCTTTTAATTGCCTTTACTCTAAATTAAACTTTTCCTTGCAAGGGAACTGCTCTAATAATTTGAATTATTTCTTCTAGCAAGTTTTCCAGCTGCCTAATTTTTTGAGGTATGATAATCAGAATTAACCAATCTTAATTTGTTGTAGAGTATGCTGCACAGTTTAAGAAAGAAAGAAAGAAAGAAAGAAAGAAAACAACAACAACAACAACAACAACAACAACAACAATAATAATAAAGTTGGAAGGGACCTTGGAGGTAATCTGGTCCAACCCCCTGTTGAGGCAGGAAACCCTATACCATTTCAGACAAATGGTTGTCCAGTCTCTTCTTAAAAACTTCCAGTGTTGGAGCATTCACAACTTCTGGAGGCAGGTTGTTCCACTGGTTAATTGTTCTGTCAGGAAATTTCTCCTCTGTTCTAGGTTGCTTCTCTCTTTGGTTAGTTCCCATCCATTGCTTCTTGTCCTGCCTTCAGGTGCTTTGGAGAGAGAAAGAAAGGGAAAGAAAGAAAAAAAAGGAAAGAAAAGGAAAAGAAAGAAAGAAAGAAAGAAAGAAAGAAAGAAAGAAAGAAGCAAATGTTAGCACATAATAGATTTGTATAAGTTTTATATAAATGCAATACCATTAAATACAATTGTTTTTAATTCCCTTCCTATTAATTCCTTGCATAGAATTTTCTTAAATAAAATGTAAAAATACATACTAGGTTGACAAACTTACTGCAAAGTCCACCATGACTCAGGAAGTTCAATGACCCTCAAGCCTTACTGAGAGCCAACGTTGAGGAAAAGAATCAGTTAAATTCTTAGCTACAGTATATTATATGTACAAAAGGAATTTAACTCTATGTGACTAAATACGCAGCTGGATCGATAGGCTCACAGGCAGCAGAAAGGAAAATGTTAATCCCCTTTTCATTTCCCCCCCAAATTTGTTTAGAGAAGTTTGGATCAGGCATGATGGAGAGTAGAAGAAATAAGAACCCCGTGGAAGACAGAAGTATTATATTTCTCCATTATACCTAGTAAGCTAGGACAATGGAGTTGGAAAATTTTAGACCATGGACTTTTTGAGCAATTGCATGGCTAGTTTTGTTGATTACAATGTGACTTGCACAAAATATCATTAAAATAATAAAATGAGTATCTGTTATGATATACTATATAATAAAATATACCAGTCAGCAAGCATAATCAAAATCTGCTACACTCTGGATCTGGGACTCTGACTTTAGCTCTCTTGGCCAAACATTTCTGCATTACTCGGGGTGGAGTGAGGTGGATGTGCAACCAAGTTGGCAAAGCTGCTGTGATATAACAGAAATTCAGTCCAGAGGTTCTTGGCCAGACTTTCCTCAAATTATCAGTACTACCGGTAAGCAAGTCCAAGCAACACTGGTGTAGCTATACAGTCTTTTGGGTTTGATTGTATACACTTCATAGCAGCTGACAATTTATGGAGTCATGTGAAAAACTTTTAAATAGCTAATTCAGGAAGTTCCAATTCTGACCCTTTGTTTCCACATGAATAAATTAAGTTTCCTTCTAATGAAGTAGAATATTTTGTGATGCTCATAGCTTTTTAAAAATTTTCGGTTTAGCATTCCTATTATTTTTTAGTCAGTTTTGCCAGATTTGCATCTAAGGCTTTTGGCAACGGCCAAGACATGTTATAGACTTTCTACAAATAAGCCCTCTTGAGCTCAGAACCAAAAAATCCCTTTGGAAAACTTTGCTCATGTAGCCCCAATTTGCTACTACTGTAAATGTTTTCTCAAAAAAAATAAATAAACAAATAATAAAAAAAAAATGGGAGGCCCAGCATAGGAAAAATAATCTTCAAATAAGACACTTTTATTAAAGAGCACACAAATTCTTCTCACAGTCTTCAAAAAAATAACAAACAAACAAACAAAAAAAGAAAATAAAAAGAAAAGAGACTTGATCTCTATTATCTGGGAAGCACTTCTGAGTTCAGTGATTGAAATATTTCCACTGGCCCATGAATAATTATCTCTATCCTGAGTGCTTGCCAGCATGATGCATCTTCATTTCATTAAGGAGACAGGACTGGAATTGGCAATGGCAGAATTCATTTATCACATTTTAATAGAGAGGCAGCCTGGGAAGGTGGGACTAATGAGATATTTCTAAAGATATTAGCTGCCTTCTATTAGGAGGCTGTCTCCTGCATAGAAAGTACAGTTGGTGATGGATTGGGGAGGGCACGGCCCCTTGAGGTTCCCTCCCTGCCACTTTTCCCTCTTTGGCCTTGCAGCATATGATCACTTTTTGATTATTCATCTGTAGCTCAAATACTAGTAGTGTAGAAGTATTAGTAAGTGGTTCTGGAATTTAAGCTTAAAGAAGTTTCAGGACTGATATCCGACCGAACACAGGTAAGGAGTCATATTAGATCCTACCTTGTGGCGATGAGGGTGGTGAGGTCCAATTACTACTCCACCCTCATTGCGTCATCAGATAATCGCCCAGCCTCCCTCTTCAGGGTGACCCGCTCCCTTCTCCAATTGGGGGGGGGGAGGACCACCTGGCGGGGAAGGCTGAGGAGTTTGCACAGTATC
>NW_015387438.1:171778-190166 GCF_001527695.2 Protobothrops mucrosquamatus
CAGCAAGCGGGACTGGCCTAGGGGATTTTATAGGGGTTTTAATTACTTTTAAATTTGACATTCTTAAATATTTCATTTTAATCAAATTTTAAATTAGGTGTAATATGTTAGCTTTTTATCATTTGTCAGCCGCCCTGAGTCCGAAAGGAGAAGGGCGGGATATAAATACAATTAATAAATAAATAAAATAAATAAATATCTGTGAATGGAGGCGGATAAAAATCTGTTAGATATTCAGCTCTGGAGCCCTGTAATCTCTTAACTAAATGCCAAAGCTGGATAAATCATCAAAGAGTATTTAGTTATCAGCAAGACAATATGAGTGTAAACAGCTTAAAAATTCAATTTCTAGGGATTCTAGTGAGATATGAAACCTAAAAAAATTGATAAATCTAATCTGTAGCCTAATATAGATTAACAAAGCATCAGCAAATGACTAACATACAATTGAAAATATTGATAACAGAAGACGGGACTATACTGATAAGGAGAAATTTGAAGCACATATGAAGTGTATAGAATAACTATATTCCCATTTTGGGGGGGGTCCATTGCATAGTCATTTGCAGTGCATTTTCTCTCAAATTTCTTTTAAAAATACCTGTGATATCTTTCCTTTTCCTTGTAAAGGTTTGTGAATTAGCTTGTATTTGAATCACTGAATCACTGCTTTGTGTGATTATTTTATTAGTAAAATCAATTAAGAAAATCATGTTAATTTGATTCCAAACCTCAGGTTGATCTAATATGTTTTTTTCCAGTCAATTTTCATGCGCAGAAATTCTTTGGAGATTTCAGACTGATTTGGAGAGATCAGATTTAATTACTCGATTTTACTTTTTGAATTGACATGGAAAGTCAAAATAAAAGCTTTGCTAAGAGTTGCTGGGAATATATAAATTTAATAAATTATTAACATCAAATATGATAAGATGATTCAATCAGACTTTTCCAATTTTGTTTTGAAAGTTGATTGATTCAGAGTTTTAGTCAAATCACCATCAAATTCATTGTTGGAAATGAGGTTTTCCAAAGTGTTCTCTTCATATATAAGTTTTTTTACAAGGTTGCAATGAAACATTATTCTCATCTGACAGAATCTGCAAAACTCAACTAGCCAAATAGCCACAAGCTAGTTGGTATAGTCATGTGTTCAAGGTCTTTTAGAAGGCTCACTTTGATTATGATTATGATGTTCAAGGAGAGAAGCAACCTGGAATTAAGAAAAAACTTCCTAACAGTGAGGACAATTAACCAGGACGGATGTAATATTTAAATGGTGAGATATGGCAGAAGCTGGGATATGTAGATAATTTCCAGTTCAGTCTACACCGAGCACACTCCCAATCAGTCCTCACACAGATAGTCCTCACCAGCTGCAGTTGGGACTGGCAACTCCATCACTAAATATCATGGTTGGAAATGAAACATCATGTGACCATATCAATTTACATCAGTTTTGGCTATAGTCATGAAGAAAATGACCTGTGATCATTAAGCACGTGAGCATGACTTTTTGCCAGCTTCCCTATTGATCTTGCTTGTCAGAGGTTGCAAAGGTTGCAAATAATGATTTCAGGACCATGGCACCCTGCAATAATTGTGAATGCACGCAGGTTGCCAAGTGCCTGAATCACATGACTGCAGGGATACTGCAATGGCTGCAACTTTGAGGACAAGTCACAAGTCTCCCTTTTCGACATCTTTTCAACTTAAACAGTTGCTGAATGAACAGCTGAATGTTGAATGATATCCAAATCAGAGCAAACACACATGCTACCTAGCACACCTAGCAAAATATAGCTTGTTGTTTAATTATTAAATACCAGCAAACTTAAAAAAAATCAACTACAAAACAGGAAAAAAGCCAGGCAAAATCAGGGAGAAACATGAACAACAGGCAATCATTTACTCTACCTTTACATCAAAAGGAAGAGAACTTCCCAAAGGACTGCTAACAATACTGTGGATAAGTAACATGGACACCTTCTGCAACTACTAAACACTTTATAATGATGCCCATATAAGTATCCATTAGCAACTCCATAGCATAACATATTTTAATGTGAAGTTTTTCTGAAGTAAATTTAAGGCTAAATGGGAGTTGTGAAAGTAGTAGTTCCCAAATGATATGCTTTGTGGCCTCCTCATTTAAAATCCAGAACTAAAAAAATATTTTTTGTTGTTAACAGTAAAAATACTGCAATTTTACCTACTTTTACATATTTATTAAACTTAACTGAGGTTAACAATAGACCTCTGCATTTTACCGTGTTTTTCCTGCTTGTCAATTCTTTTCAATGGCATCATTCCATCTAGCTCTTTTTGTTTTCTTTTTAAAATCTTCCAGTTACACCCAACCAAATCTTTCTAGCTGCATGGATAGCATAGTTCCACCATGCTTAGTTTGCCATTGGTTCCTAATTTAATTATTACATCAATAAGATCTGATTTTGGTCTTAAGTTGTTTGTCTTTGCCTCTATTATAATCAAACGTCTTTTAACAACACCCTCAATATTTGTATTTTTAAAGGCTTACAATAGGCATAATCTTCCTCAAAGTTATTTGAAATAGATATATTTTTTAATACTTCTAATTGACATTCCGCTTAAACAGGAATTGCTTTTTTACTACTGCTGTTGATTTTGGCTGAGAATTTTGGTTCTTCTTTATACAAATCAAAAATTAGATTTGAAAACAGTATCTGCTTTATAATTGATGACTTTCCATTATTCTCTATTGCTGCAATGTAGTTAAAGCTATAGCTCCCCAAGGAAAACAATACTGGATTTTTATCTCTGACATTCTGATAGACTGATGTATATGCTTGGATGTTTGCTCTATATTTCCTGCTTTGAGTACCAAGTATGCTACCTGTGATATAATGAAGAGTATTATTTCTGGGTTTTATTCCATATTTTTTTCGATTTGATCTTATTCATCCCTGTGAAACTCAAGGCAATAGGATTCCTCTGGTGCCTTGCCCAGTCCATAGGCTATTGCTGTCGAAGAGGGGTGAGATCTTATCTGTGTTTCAAATCAGACAGCTCTCTTCTTCCTTCTGTACCACTCTACTATTATTGAGGTCTTATTGAAGTCCACACAATCATCTTTTTATTATCATTGTTATTTTTGCTTGTCTTCCATATTTGCTTCACACTTGATCTGTATCTGCTTTAGAGATCACATTGTAATTTTCACTGGCAGATTCTAACTGCTTTGCTTAAGGTCATATCCACATCTTTTCTAAGATTTTTTTTTTGTAGTTTTGAATCTACATTTTTCCTTATCTTCTTCTTTATTATAACCTCGGTAAGGTATATAAAACTGTAATCCTGGCTTATCAACTTGAAACTAGTGAGACATTCTTCAAAACATTTACCCTACTTCTGAAGTCTTTTGAGGAACCTAATTATAGCATTCACTTGTTTTTTGGCATGCAATATTCTGCAGAGTCTCATAAAAGAAAGAAATAGTTTGTCCTCTTCCATTAGTTTGATTGCATGCTATTAAATACAAGCATAGCCTCATTTTCATCTGTGTTCAAGATTATTGTTTATATTTAAACAATATACATATTTATTTACACAGATTTGGACTGGGTTACTATTAAGTTTCAAATAGTTTGTTTTCAGCATTTTTTCTCTTTCTTGTCTTGTTCCCTAGACAAAGTATCATATGCTGTTTGCCAATGAAGAAGCAATAATGTTTTGACCTATAAAGGCTTCATGGTCATAGGGTATCTAAGATTGCTAGTTACCATATGTTTTATTGTGCCCTAATTTCTTCATAGGTGACCCTTCTAAAGGTGCCCTTCCATATTTAATTCAGCAAATAGCTACTTATAAATACACCTCTTTCTTTCTGTCATCATTAGTATGGAATGACCATAGAACTGTATGCTTGTGACCTTCCATGTTGATCTTCTAACTAAATGAACTTCCTTCCCTCTTCATTTGCAACAATGATGATGGCAACAATGAACAGTTTATTTGTTATTTATATTTTGGACAGTTTCCCGCTGTTCTATCTAAGACTGGTGCTAACAATGAGACCAAAAAAGAAGCAAATGCAAATAAAATAAATTAATTGAAAGTTTAATTAACACAAACATGAGAAATAAAACAAAAGTCATATAAGAAAAGTTATTAGTAAAATAATTTTAAAAGTTAACAACGTAAAACAATTTGCCCTATTGCTTTGGGACGCATGTTAAAATCAGATGGAGTGCATTTCTCAGTTTATTCATTTATTATTGATTATATGTATTCCCAGATTTATTTAACTTGCTTATAATACTTGCATGGCATATGTACTATTTCTAGTGAGTGGCTAGTCCAAAGTTTCTCAGAGAGGCTAGATAGCTGAGGATGGATTTGAGTATAGGCTTCCCCATTTCTAGTTTAACATGTTAGTGGTTATTTTATGCCAGTTTTTCATTTGGGATTCCTACAGTACGGGTTTTTTTGCAAATGGGGTTTATTTAAAGCAAGTTTTGCTGCAGTTTTTCACACCTAGAAAGTAAATAAGAAGTACCCCTTTTTTTAACCAGGTCCTAAGATCAGTGGTGAGATTCAAATATGTAAACAACCGGTTGTCTGTGTGGATGCCATTTCCGGAAGTCCATTCTGAGCAACAAAAAAATAGCTACCGGTTCTGCTGAACTGGTGTGAACTGGCTGAATCCCGCCATTGCCTAAGATCTTATGATTTGAAATATTTAAACTATCTTGTTTTAAAGATTAAAAGCATTGACAACCAATGCAAATCTTTGAGTACGAATATGATACAATAATAATTTAGGGCATTGGTTAGAATCTTAGATGCTGCACTTTTCATTTTCCAAAATTTTAGGATGGCCTTCAAGAGTAGCCATTTATTAAGAAGTTGTAATAGTGTCGCCATCATGAAACTAAACCATAGTTAATTGTAAAAGTTATGTGTTGGGTAAAGCTAGATGAAATTGTAAAAAAAAAATATAAACATTTTTTAAAATGAAATAATGTATCAGGAAAAAGGAAATAATGTATCAGGTAAGTTTTGAATGAAAAAGCAATGGAATCCTATCACTGAAAGAATTGCCTAGGAGGTTTTTATTGTTAGAAAATAATTATGTACAGTGTAGCCTTTATGGTCAAAAAGGCTGCCTTCTGATATGTCTCTCCTAACATGATTGACATTGACATCACATTGAACATCTCTATAGGGATGTACCTGGCAAGGACAAGCAAGTAAAAAACCCAAACCATTTAATCTATTTACAATTGCTTTTCTATCATTGTTTTCCTTCATAAGCTGTGAAAACCAACTCCATAAGTCTTTAACATCATTCCTGTAACATTAACCCCCAAATCACATCATTACATGGATTTAGCTCTTTAATTTTTCTTTTTCTAGAGCACTGGGAAATCTATTTTTTTCATTGGTAATTCTATTTCCTTTGCCATGTCACTGAAAGATGAAGGTTAAGAATAGCATTAGGATTTTATACTTTGGTAGGGGAAAATAATAATAATAAAAATATTTATATAGTTATTTGAAGATTGTATTTTACCATAGCAGGAATACAATAGCAAGTAAATTATTACTTATCATCAGGTCATGTCAAGATATTATTCCACCAGGATTCCCTTGTGGAAATATTAGCTTCATTAAATGGAAAATTGGTAAATAATGGATGGTATATATGACTATGAGCATATAGGGCAACAGATCAGGAACAAGAGTTCATTTCAAAATCTCTCCTTTTTCTCCTAGGGCCAAGTGAATTATAAAGTCTGGATCAAATACCAGAAAGCAAAAAAGATGAATCAGTTGGTTATCTCACAAAATATATTACTTGAACATTTTGCTTAAAGAGTGTGCCACTCCATTTAGCAAACCTTATTAATCAGCAGCTTATACAATAGGAATCCTTGAAAGCTATTCTTCCAAATGTCAGATTTTAAACATTCATTTCTTTATTACATTTCTATTCCAATCAAACAAAACTCTCAGCCGATTAAATATGAGGAATTTTGCTTCTGCTTTTCTAAGAAGGATAAAAAGTTTATCCTGTCTTCTTCACCCTATAGCACCAAAAATGTAGGATCTGCACACATAGAATTGTTGGGAGAAGAAAAACATAGCAAACTTTTTTTTCTAAACTTAAATCAATTTATTTTAAGACACAAGCCAATGAATGTTTGGTAAAATAAATATTAATGGGTTACCTAGGAAACTTCCCTAAGGTGGGGTTCTTCAGTATTTTCCATATAATGGAGATATTTGGGGCAACTATTTGTAACCTGGCCTATAGTGCACTGTTGTCCCTATGCTTGACATAGGTAAATGTTACTGTAATATAATTTATGAAGCAACTGCTCTTTGTATGTCATTTTATCATGCATCTATTGTTTTAAATTTCTTTGCCATTTCATACGTTTTGATTGTGTTTTGTTTTGGTACAATTCCCTCCTATACCTATAATGGTGATATTCTGTGCAATACGTATTTTAACTCATACATATTAAACAGAGGTATCACTTGTTGAAAACAACAATGCTTAAGAGACATTAAAACTAATTGCTTAAAATAAACTCCAGGATCGGTTCATGTTTGTCAAAACGAGGCAATCTCTTTCTTAAAGTTTCCTTCTTCTCTCAGTACTAAAATCACTGGCTGTCTCTTCTTCCATGTACCACAACTCTAATTACTTTATTGACTAGAGTGATTCCATAGTGAATGCTTTTTTAATTTGTTTTAATCACAGCAAAGTCTTTTATTTAACAGTGGAAAGTAATTCTATTAATCTCCTTTAGGAATGGAATTAGAAGGTTGCTTATTTGGGTGCTTCTGAAGCAAAATTATTAAATTAAAAAAATGCATACATGTATGTAAAGACAGAGAAACATAGAAATATGCACATAAAGAACGTGTATCTAAATTACTTAGAATGTTCAGAAGTAAACCTAAGTTGGAGACAAGACATGAAAACTAAAATATCATTATCTTGTCCTTTAAGATTGTTTATTTCTTGCTGGTATTTGTCAGCTATGCTGGAAGTTGTTTTCATTGAAAAGCTTTCTGCAGAATCATTCTGGATATAATTAATCAAACTGAGTGGAAGGGACTTAGTAACTGACTGCAGATCAGCTGGACACAGGTTGCTTATTCCACTGTCTATTTAAAATTATATAGGCGTATGATATTGTACCTGCTTCCCAACAACTAAGTACTGATTATTTATGGAAAGGTATAGACTTTGGTTTCATCAAAATTTAAAAAGGGGAAGGATGAAAGGCTGAATCAACCTTGAGCTCCATCAGGATCGAACTCCAGGCTGTGGACAGTTAGCTTTCAATACTGCATTCTAACCACTGTGCCACCTGGACTACTGATGATATAGATTTACAGTATTCTAAGGAACTTTTTCTTATTCAGTAAATTGGAACTTTATCTTCAGATATGCATTGAAGCAAATAACTACTGTATGTATGGGCTATTGGTAGTGTAGTCTATATTTTTTTAAAAAAATATTTTATATGTAATATATTGTATGTTTAATAATGTTTAACATACATTCCTTCTTTGTACAAAGCTATTGTTGTGTCCTGAGCCTGCAAAGGCAGGCTCGGGACGTTGCAAGAGTCCCGGGCATTTGCAAAAGCTGCCCGGGACCAGACTGAGTGGCGCCGGCCTTGCGCGCATGCGCAAGGTGGGAAAAGACTGCCTTGTGATTGGTTGGAATTGCCCGGGGATCAGAAGGTATAAATAGAGGCCTGCGTGCCTCTTCTCGGGTTGTTCGTAGATTGGAAGCAAAGAATAAAGACTTGTTAGAAATGCTTCGTCTCAAGCGCCATTATTCTCCGGACATAACAGCTATAGCTTTAGTTCTGTACAAAAAAGCTAACAAATGTTAAGGGAAAATAAAACTGTTTTAGTTCAAAGTAGAAAATCAGTTATTGTTTGCAATTCTGACGAAAACAATCATTAAAAAAGTGTAGTGGAGATCTGGCTTCTTGTTTAGGGCTTTGGGTTATGCAGTGTTTTGAATGGAAGATTCAGTTGGACAAACCTTCAATCAAATCATTCCATCAAAGCAGATCCATACATTGACTCAGGGACTTGTTTCAAAGCCATTAACTCTGAAGCTCTGAAGTGCTGATGTTTGTTTCTGGTGCTAGAAAACTGTGACAGACAATTAACCATGTTACAACTTCAGTTCCATGTATGTTTAATATTATGAGGGGAGTTCAGTGGTATGATGGGTTCTTTCCCATTGGTATGAGCTATATCAGCTCATTAAACATTATGCCTATTATAGTTCTTTTGCATTGGCCTGGCTTACATTGCTTTAGGTTTCATTCCCTTTTTAATCTTTCAGCTTCTTTAACAGTAAGCTTACTGTTTACTGTCTCCTATGCTTAGAAACTCACACTTCCAAGTTGGTGCTGCCAATACAACTGGGAATTCAGTCTGGCTCTCAGCATTTTGCATAAGTACTCAAGGCTAAACTCACTGTTAAATTTTTCATGGCGGGGCATAATTCAAGCCTCTTGGTAAAGAATGAATGGGCGCCAAGCTGATGTGGACACTTAAACTAAGTTTTTCATTTTCTAAAAATATAAGCAGGTGGCAAAACTATAGTACATATGCCATATTGTGTCAACCTCTTTCTCCATAGCCTGCCTATACCCATGGTACTGTATCACATTGTGCCATCCTATTTCTGCTGCCTCTTCTAACTATTAATATACAGTATTACTAACAAATCATAACTCTGATATCATAAATCTTTGCTAGTAATGAGGAGGTTCATCCTGGAAGGTGACAACTTTGCCAGTCAGTAGATCAATCCTCCTGACATCAGAAAATCTGGTGATTAGACATAGCAAAACACAATTGTATGTATCCCAGAAAAGCAAGAAGTTTATATATATATTTAACTTTTTGTAAGATATTTTCTACATTATTTAGCCAATTTCTCTTTGGACTCTTTGCTAGACAATTTGGAGACTGTTGAACTGTTCTGTCTTGATCTCTGCTATGTGTCCTCTAAAATTAGTACAGGGGAATATTAAAAAAATTGCAGTGTAACTATCATTTGATGGTGCACCTAGTAAAATGGACAGGATTACAAAATTCAAAGGGTCTCTGCTATTTTCATGCCATTTTGATAAAACCTGAATCAGCCTTAGGAATTTTGAATCTTCCACTTTTTGTACATTTTTTTGCATCAAATTTTAAAAGTTGAACAGCTTGAATTGAAGTGGATTGCCATCAGATCTTAAAATCACAAAACTGAATTGATGAGCTCTTCAGTTCTCTTGCCATATGCTAAATAAATAAACAAACAAACAAACAAACAAACAAACAAATAAATAAATAAATTCAATTCTCCAATCTCCAATTTAAATTGAACTAGAACTAATTCACCAGGCCATGAATACTCCATGAGACAAATTAGTAAGCATTGTACTCATTAGAATATGACAGGAAACAGCATTTTAAAATATCTGATGAGTTACAAACCTATTTTTAGAATCAATATTAAACATAAGGAAATAAACTGAGATTACATGCTTTTTCTGGTTATTATGAATAGAATAGAATAGAATAGAATAGAATAGAATAGAATAGAATAGAATAGAATAGAATATCAGAGTTGGAAGGGACCTTGGAGGTCTTCTAGTCCAACCCCCTTCTTAGGCAGGAAACCCTATACCATTTCAGATAAATGGTTGTCCAATCTCTTCTTAAAAACTTCCAATATTGGAGCATTCACAACTTCTGGAAGTAAATTGTTCCACCGATTAATTCTTCTAACTGTCAGGAAATTTCTCCTTAGTCCTAGGCTGCTCCTCTCCTTTATTAGTTTCCATCCATTGCTTCTTGTCCTGCCTTCATGTGCATTGGAGAATAGTTTGACTCCCTATTCTTTGTGGCAACCCCTGAGATATTGGAACACTGCTATCATGTCCCCCCTCGTCCTTCTCTTCATTAAACTAGACATACCAAATTGGTGCCTTCAAATCAGTTTTTGATTCCTGGCAATTGCCTAGCCAATCCTTGCAGCTTTCTTGGCAAGATTTCAAAACAGGTTTCCTATTGCCTCTTTCCTAGGGCTAAAGAGAATGATTGACCCAAGATTATCCTGCTGATTTCATGTCTAAGTTGGAAATGAAATGCCCAATCTCCAGGTTTCTATTTTGATGCCTTAATCCCTGCACCAAACTGGTTCTCATTTGTTAACAATCTCTAAATGTGGTAAAGTAACTTTCTTCTTCCATGTCACCTCTTCTTTTTCTTTGCTGGCTAACTACTTATCAGGAAATGGCAGTAATGGATTGCTTGCACTGGTTAGTGGCTTGAACTAGATGACCTTTGAGTGATGTAAAACTCATCCCAAAGGTGCTTTTTCACAAGGCAACTGGACTTTCTATAAAAGAAAGTCTAGTTGTCTCGTGAAAAATCACATTTGGTATAACTATGACCTGGATGACTGAGAATCTCCATAGGCATATAAAACTCATCTATAAATAAGACAGAACCAATAGGACCACCAGGAGTAAGGAACTACAAGTAAAATGAAATGGACTACAGATGAACTACAAGTCTTAGCAAACATCATCATTGCCATATTGCCTGGTGCTACAGGGTACTCTGTTTCCGCAAAACCTGTAGGGCTGCAGTATGCTTGTTTTAAATGATATATGTGAACAATGTATTTGAAGCTTCTCCACAGATGAATTGGAGTGATTTGGATCAGCTGATTTAACAAACTTAAGGACAGTGAAGGAACTATAGTTTATTTCTTTCCTTTTGGATATTGAATCTATCCCCATGAATCTATCCAGGCAGCTAAAGCCCAACTCCAGGCCATATTTTCATGTAAAACAATCTTCAGCATTATTACAAGTTGAATTTGAACATACATCTAATAAATGGAAAGATCATATACTTGTGAAAGAATGGTGAATGGGAGATTGCTGAATGAAACAGAAGAAATGGGTGTGATGCAATAACTGTGCAATGCCTGGTTTCTCAAGCTTCAGTTCAAGAAATTTGATTTGCCAGATTCTGCTCCTGTCTTTGGAAAGAAGGCTGTTCTCCTCCCCTTTTTGTGGGGAGAAATTGAAGTTATTGATTAAAAGAAGGACAAGGTGGATGCTCATTCAATTGTCCTCTGAGAATCCCTAGCATTGCAGGTGTGCACAAGCATATTTTTAAAGTGATGCCCTACTTTGCATAATATTGCTTACACAAGAAGCTAACAGGTATGTACGTATGTATGTCATGATTAAGTGGTTGGCCTTGCAATTTGTATCAATGATGACAGATTGAGCTGTTAATTTGTATTGATTGATGGATTGAATATGTGCCATCAAGTAAGCGCCAGATATTTATGACTAAATAAATAGATTTTCTCCATGACAATCTCTATGTTAATTTATACACTACTGTTCAAAAATAGCCTCATTGTAATCCTTATCTAAGATAGCTTTAAAGATCATGGGGAGGGAACAAAAATCTTATAAATAAATAAGCCTGAATTCCTCAGCATCACATTTGAAAGAGCTCTTCTTCAGTTTTGCTAATGAATGTTGAACTATTTTATGCCTTATTAAGAAAGGTTAAGCCAACTTCAAAGTATTTTTTTAATTGAGATTTCCAAGAGTCTTGCTTGAATTAATATTCACAATTATTCCTGATTCATATGGCTGTCACCATAATTTTAGGGTCCATTCAGACTTGGAAAGAAAATGTCACAGCTCATTCTATCATACTATGTCTGCTTTAAAATGATGGGAAATCTTTCAGTTTTAAAAGCCCAATATTAATTCATCAATCAATGTTAAGCTTTTCATGACAAAAGCTGGAACTTGAATAGGTCTGCATCTATTCATGTTTGGTGAAGTGAAAATTTGTAATTGTATAACTTTTGGGCCTTGCATATACCAGGATACATCCAGAAAAAAATAAAATTATAGGGGCTCCACTATGGGTTTTCTTTGCATGTAGGCCTACTTGTTCAGAAAGCAAAAACAAAATCTGGAGATGGTAAAGGAGATGGTAGAAGACTATATGGAGTGTATGGAGTGGTGATAAGCAATTTCATTAATGGATATTTTGAGATTACTCTTCCTTACATGATAGCCGTTGTACAGAAGTATCCAAAAATAGTTTAAAATATCCAATATCCAATTAATCCAAAAGAGAGAGTTTAGAGTTTAGAGACTCCTTTCTTTCCACTAATTATTTGGGTAGTATATAGCTACCCATTTTAGGAAAAGAACAATAAATCCCAGTTTTAGTCATGTAGTTTACAAAGAATTATCTTGAATTCTCCATATAAGTGTATTCTACTAATTTTCTAGTTAGTAATATTGTTTTTTTCTTTTTTTTAAAAAAGGAAAGGGTCTCTAAAAATCTGTGTGGCAAACTATCATTCCTCTTTCTTGGGGATGTGATGTAAACCTAGATTTTTTTTAAATTCAAAAGTCATCAGAGAAACCAATCCAACAATGAAGAGTATATTTCTCATTGACAAATACTTGGGAAAGAAAAGTAATGGAAATCAAAGATGATGAATTGCCACAGCTCAAGCATTTAGAAGCAATTGAGAATATAAGGCTATCTATTCTGTGTGTTTGTGTGTGGGTGTGTGCCATTGTAAATATTACAAGAGTATTATAGGAGATTTGAAATGCTTTGCTTTCCTGTCCTAGCTAAGAGTGTGAGAAAGCTGTTTAATCCTGGATAATTTAAAGATAATGTATTTCATATAAAATAACAATCAATTGACAATCTCCAATTTAAGTGTAAAACTCAATATTTTTAATAACATTCTGTGTAATCTGTGGTACTGCATTCTACAGCAGAAATGTCTTTGCTTTCGATTTTCTATAATCTGAGAGATGTCAAGGTAGGACATTGGCATCCAGCATGCTATAAAATTTGTTTTACAGCTGTAATTCTGTATTCTATCTTTTAAAGTCTGTCTTTTTTTGTCAATTATCCACCGTAAGTATAATCGTATTAATATGCACTTATCTTCCCTGCAGGATTTCTGCTCCTTCTCTCTTCCATGCAAGCTAATGAAGCAAAACCAATTCATTAGCTAGTGAAGAGATGGGGAAAGAATTAGATAAACATATTTTTTCTTGTCACTGGATTGGCTAGAACCATTACTCAGCTCTTTTGCTGTGATGGAGGGAATGTAAAGTAATTCCAAAAGTTCAGAAAGTTTGTTCCAGGTTGTTCCTTCCAAAAGGAAGGATCATGTCACTGTGCCATATATAATTGGAAAATATTGAAGATTGATACTCTGGGACAGGCATATTAATTGATGATATGTAATACAGAATAGAACATTCAAACATAATATGCTTCAATAGCTTTGATTCACAAGGGCAATTGCAGTTATCAAGTTTTGGTTCATATAAGCATGCAGTTTTTTCCCTCTGGATTCGTTATTGTGCACATCTTCCTACTGCAGAAATGAATAGAAATTTATGCTTCTTAGGTATACTCTCCACTTCCTTATATTAAAAGTTCCTTCTCATAGAAATCTGTTTATATACAAATATCTCTACTACTGTAGGATTTCAAGGAATTCTAGGCACTTAAGCAGCTTGGTCCCTATAAAATAACAATCTGAGTTCATGCAAATCAGGGATAAAGATAAACACAGTTTTCTTTCCTATATTAGTATTAATTCACATAATCCACACTGAGCTACTTACATTGTAATAATATAAATATTTACCAGCCTATGGCATAATACTAATGCCAATTCATACAGGCAACTCATCACTTCATATTGCAACCATTTATTTAATCCACCTTAATTAATTACAATCTTTGATTTTTGAGTTTAGAACCTGGATATAACTAAATATTTATATAAACCTATATAGGTTCTCTGTCCCTCTTCCTCTCCTCTCCTTGTCTCTCCCCATCTCTAGATGCAGTCACTGATGTTCTGTAAAAAGCTTTTCCAGAGTTGTGGAGCCTTTATGAGCAATGAAGAATGGAGTGATGTTGGTGGAGGAGAAATCACTTGAAGAGTGTTGGTGTGTTGCAGAGATTACTTTTAAGACATGGGTTCTTCTGTCCTTAATCTTAATAATATGTGAAATAAGAAATTGTTTGATGGATGAGAATTTCTCTTGTGTGAAGTCAATTAAAAAGTTCACATTGACATGGCAATGGGCAAAAAATTATCATTGATCTGAAGAGCTAATGTTTTCAACACAACTGGGTTTTCTGAATATGAACACACACACAAACACACACACTCTTACATACATACTTGAAAACATGACCTCTTCTTTCTAGTGAACTCTAAAAAACAGCCTAACAGTGCTTTTCAGGGCCTGTTAGTTACTTGATAATTTTTTATAATACAAATAAAGAGAAAAAGTAAAAAAAAAAAGGCAGATCAGGGTATGGAAAGATTTTATTTGAAATGACAACACATGATTTTGTTCAGTACTGATTTTCCTTTCTTTTCAAAAGAGAAAAAAAAAGATGACCTTCCATTAACATCAAAACTAATGTTTATTTTTTTCAGAGAAGATTTGCATTAAGTTCTTAATATGGTGATGATTGTAATGATGTGTTTATCTATTGTATGTCTTAGAGTGGTTGGGTGAATGAGTTGGGATGAATGATTCATGAGGCTTGAACCCTGTCTTTGTAACTATGTATTGAATCATGTGCAGATTGATGCTCAAACAAGTGTTACAAACATTTCCTGTACAAATGGCAGGTCAAGTCAGATTCATATACTTAGCCATTTTTCATGAAGTGAATAGCTTTTAGCTTCTTCCATTTTCATTCATATTGCTATCTCTCATTGTGACTGTAATGTTATGGATGTGCAGTGCTTCACATTAAAAGACAAACAATATTTTGGAGCATGCAGGGACATGAACATAGCATCTAATCTGCAATTTCTAAACCCAAGGTTTTTCAGGCTGGCTGGCAAATACAGGGAGTTGAAGTCTATACATCTTAAAAGTTGTTAAATTTGAGAAGCACTGCTTTAAACCAAATATATATTTTTCAGGGATGGTTTGTTAGCTGTGTGATTCCAGGAAAAGGAACTGTTGCTTTAAGAGATTACAGGCAGATGCTAAATGTCCAGCCCTTAGCACTTCAAATTACCCTTTTACCTTTAAAAACAGAGTGCCTGTACAGTTATGATACACAGTCCTAAGCTTGTTAATGGGATCTGTACTTTTAAATATGTTTATATACACAACTGTATAAGTGTGTTTGGAGTAATGTCTGAAATTAATACTACTGTAGCTGAATGTATTCATGTATATACCCATCCAAAGAAAAACAGTAAAAGAATGCAATTTATTTTAAGCAGGTACCTAATGATTCATTGAATTTCAGCATGCTACACGATGGAACTTTTTTTTTTTTACCTCCACAGTGATCTCCCACAGAGATTCATTATAACATATTCTCCAGTGGTTGACAGATCGTCATATATAAACAATTTATATACACATGTGCAAGCAGTTTATATGCAGTAGCAAATGAATAAATTATTTCCAGAAAACATAGTAGAAAATATTCCAATAAATATTTAGATGTTATCCCTGATATAGTTTTTTTTTTATTCCAGATTTGAGTGGTCACTTTCATAATTGAATATATTAAGGTATCTGCCAATTGAGAATGCAGAATAAACCTTTTAGAATGATAATATACTGCCCTAGAATTGAAGCAATATGAAGAAATAAATGTAGTCAAAATGGAAACTCTGGATGTAAATGCAATAAAACGAAGCAAATGATCAACATGGACATAGGCTGGTCCTGACAATGAGCAGCAAAAAAACAAACAAAAAAAAATGCAGATGTGATGTTCAGGAATATAATTTAGTGGAATCAATGGGTCATTAGTCCAATTAATAAATACCAGATAGAGTAGTCATGCTAATCAAATTATATGGCCGGACTGTAAATGAATTGTTATTTATAAATAATGTGTGCTATATGAATTCAACAGAATATTTATATTATGTTCTTATACATATACGATGACCTGTAATAATGTTTCCAGAGAAGATAATTTAATATTTGCTCCATTTTTTTCTCCTTATGTTGCTTTTTGAGTCAATGTAATGAACGGTGAAACAGTTAAAAGTAAGCCAGGTTCCGCCGCACATGTGACTGTGGAGATGACTGGATGATTTTGAACCAGTTCTCTGTTTCAAACAGAGGGACACAAAAGGTGTACAAATTGCCTTCCTGGTTTAAATACAGAAGCATTAAAATGGCACCCCTCAAATACATGAAGTGATATAGAACATTGTACTAATGCCCACCCTCATCTCAAAAGCAAGTTATCAGATATTTGGTCTTAAATCTATTGTCTTATTAAGAGAGAAAAATGCTTAGGTTTTAAAAATAATGTAACTGCTCATTCTGAATCAAAGACTGTCTGCTCATATAATTACAAAATAAATCTGTATTTGCGTCTTCAGACATCTGTTTTGCTAGAGAAACTCAGAACAGCCTTTTCCTGTTGATATTTCTCGAGAACATTGTTTCCAATCATTGTAAGAACATCTGTTTCTCGTTTTGACAAGAATACTTATTTATCCTCTCTTTTTCTATACCTTTGCACTTTCTCTTCTTATTCTTCTAGTAAAGATAATGAATACATTATTGGGGGAAAACACTGTAATGAGAATCAAGATCAAATGGAAATGAACTGGAAGTGGTCTTTCTAAGTGAAACTACAAATTATTTTCTTTTCCTCTTTTTCTTTCTGTATGTGTGTGAATGCTCAGAGGTCCAATTAAACACAAATCAAAACAAAAAGAAAACATCATTCAGTGAAATTAGTATTCTTGTTCAAATAGAAAAATGATTTTTTAATGAGCAGGAAGATGGTCAAATTCTTTTTCTTTTAAGTTGGTATTCATTATTTCCAAAAATTATTTTATTTTATTTGCAGGCAATGTTAATTATGTGCATAACTGGTGCTAAAAACACTATATGGAGAGAATGTTTGCATCTGCAGCCTGAAATGAAATTAGTAGGAAATAAATCTGAAATTCAACAAAGAAGCAAACAAACCCACACATACATAGAAAAGTGCCTTAAACAAACAAACAAAAAAGAATGTTGCTGTGCGCATTATTGGTCACAATGGTAGTTTGGCAGCTCTAAAGGGATTCAGATAGAGATATGTCCAGCCAATGAAAAGCATGTGATCTGCCACCGAATAGGAGTTCTACATTTTATGGAATTCAGTTGGATGGATTGCAACACAAACATTCTTAAAATCAGGTTGTTTAGAAAATAATTATATTAAAAGTAAACTTCCAATTCCATCTACTGGCATAATACAGATTCAATTATGTCAATTCCTAAATAGTTAATCACTTATAACTGCATCTCATAAAATTACCCCATTGCCATTTTTGGCTGCGTAGAATGGAAACTATAGTTTTACTGTCCAAAATCTGAGCAGAAGGATATCTCATTGTATCAAAAGTTTAGCTATATCTACATTACTTTTGAAGATGATCAGGAAAAGACCGATAGATCTCATAAATACACCCCAAAGCTGTTGCATTGCTAAGCAACTGAACCTAACTCCCAGCTCTGTACAAATGCAGATGTAAACCATCAAAAAGGCCCCAACTAGGAGATCAAGAAGACAAAGATTGTTCTGTGATCTGGTTTAGGAGAAGTATTTGAAAGAAATCAAGCCAATAATACATCCTAGTTGATTCCTCACATTACTGAGAGAAAAAAAGAAGGAAAATATCATGCAAGGCTATAGTAATTTTGTATTCCTCAGATTATCTGGTTACCTTACAGTATTCCACATTTAACTGAAAAGAAAAATCCATATTGCAGTATGTCATGAACTTCCTAGCATATTAACAGCTACATATTCAACAGTGCAATACATAACAAGTTGTGCTAGTTTTGTAGATTTTGTAGATTGATTATATCTGAACTTCTAGTGCAATATTAATTACTACGCATGCCTGAAAGATGGCGGACGCCCGTTTCGTAGCTCCGCTGTAGTGGAGCCGAAATGGGGCAGAGGGGGGGCCTTGGAGACCCCCGAAGACCTGTCTGGAGACCAGTCCCCAGGTTGACCTCCCCGGTGAGTTCCCCGGGAGCGTGAGGGGACGTAAGAGCGTGGAGTCGACCGGGCAGCCGTTTGTCGACCTGCCTGGTCTTTTCATCCTTCGGCGGTCTCGGCGGTCTCGGCGGCCTCGGCGGCCGCGGCGGTGGCCTCGGCGGTGGTCTCGGCCTGCCCGGTTTGTCAGCCTGCCTGGTTTTTTTCATCCTTCGGCGGTCTCGGCGGCCTCGGCGGCCTCGGCGGCCTCGGTGGTGGCCTTGGCGGCCTCGGCGGTGGC
>NW_015387438.1:190244-191371 GCF_001527695.2 Protobothrops mucrosquamatus
GCCTCGGCGCCGGTCTCGGCCTGCCTGGTTTGTCGGCCTGCCCGGTTTTTTTCATCCTTCAGCGGTCTCGGCGGCCTCGGCGGCCTCGGCGGTGGCCTCGGCGGCCTCGGCGGTGGCGGCGGCCGCGGCGGCTTCGGCGGCGGCGGCGGCGGCGGCGGCGGCCTCGGCAGCGGCGGCGGCCTCAGCGGCGGCGGCGGCGGCGGCGGCCTCGGCGGCGGCGGCGGCAGCCTCGGCGGCTTCGGCGGCGGTAGCCTTGGCGGCCTCGGCGGCGGCCTCGCTGGTGGCCTTCGGCAGCTTCGCTGGTGGCCCCGGCGGCCCCGCTGATGGTCTCTCCAGCGACCGGCGGTCTCTTTAACAGCTGGTGGTCTCCCTTGGCCGCGGAGACATTTTTTGACGACCTCAGCGGTCTTCCTGCGGCCCTCTCGGACCTGAGGACCTGAGGGCCTTTCTGGTAGCCTCGGCGGCCCTTTAAAAACTGGACCAACAGCCCCTTTGGCAATCCATTCTGGCCTCGGTGGCCTTCGGGCGGCTCCTCCAGTAGTCCCGGTGGCCCCGATGGCCTCTCCAGCGGCCTTTGGTGGTCCTTGGGCGATGGCCTCGATGGCCTCGACGGCCTGTCCAGCGGCCTCTTTGAGGGCCCTTTCGGCCATCCCGGTCCCGGTGGCGTTGGTGGCCCCTTCGGTGATTTTTCGGCTTTGGGGCTTTCCCGGCGACTCTGGTGACCTCAACGGCCTTTCCAACGGCCTCGGCCAGGTGAGGACTTGGGGCTTGGTTCTGGACTTGGCCCGCCCTGGCCTAGAGGACCTGGTTCTGGAGGACTTAAAGACTATCCCCTGAGGTCAGACTCTTTGTTTCCCTGGCTTTGGTCAGAAGATCTAAGATCCACCAAATAATTCGTCTCCCCTCTGTGCCACGGACTCCCTTCGCTGGACCTATGTATTCCAGGACGGTCCTGTTGGCCCTGCGCGACTCACCCCTCGCGCAGGCCTGGCCCAGCAATATTTCTAGGGCCTACCTCGAGGACGGGGTGTGGAACCCCGAGAGGTGGCATGCAGTGGTCATTAACAAAAAACTGTTTAAATTATTTAAATTGAGAATGTTTTTACAGGGGTGTTTTAACAAATTTT
>NW_015387438.1:194303-218981 GCF_001527695.2 Protobothrops mucrosquamatus
TGGGTGCCCCTGCCCTCTGGAACGAACTACCCCCCGAGATCCGGACGATTCCGGATCTCCTTACTTTCCGCCGCGCCCTCAAGACATGGCTTTTCCAACAAGCGGGCCTGGCCTAGGGAGGATTTTAAATTGGGTTTCTTAGAAATTTTAATTACCACAACTCTAAAAAATTGGTTTTAATTTGGTTTTATTCGGTGGGCTGTGTGGGTTTGTCTTTGTTTTTAAAAATGTTGTGAGCCGTCCTGAGTCCTTCGGGAGAAGGGCGGGATATAAATTGAATAAATGAATAAATGAATGAATTATGCAAATCAGATATATAACCATAACACATAAATGGCATAAATGTATGTACTTGGGAATCATTCATACTTACAGTTATTAGCTATTATAACAATAATACTAATATTATTGTTTTAAGAAATTGCTACATTATTTTACACTGTGCATTAGAATTATTTCAAGAAGTACTAATGCAAATAGAGCATTGATAGAATGCATTTACTTGGGCAAATTGATATGAGAAGATTCAAAACTACTTTATCAGTAATTTTATGATAAACTAAGCTTTCCAAAAGGATTTAAATGGTTACCTATCTATCTATACATCCATCTCTCATCTATCTAGTGAATGTGATCAGGAGAATATGCAGATTAGGAGATAAAACACATTCAGCCACAAACTCCCAAACCAGTTTAGCAAAAGCAGTATGACTAAAACTTTGATGTTAATTCCTGTATGATATGCAAATCTTTAGCAATATGTGAAGACTTTCTCATTATTCAAAGGTCCAAGGACTTTGTAAAGAAAATGTGGATATCCTTTTCATTTCATTCATTCAAATGAATTATAGTACCTGAAAGAACAGAGAGATTGACTCATTTTTGATCTGATTGTTAGTTTTTTTATAGAAATGTTAATTCAGAACTAAATGAACATTTTCATCTCCTTTATTTTATGAATTATTTCTCATAGGAATGGATTAGCAGATATTTAGGAGAATTGAGTTTTTGAACTCTCAGAGAACTATAGGAGATATTAGTTTAGTGTACATATACTTTTTTAGCCATAATAATAGAAGAATATTCAATGTGGAACTTTTAAAAATGAAATAATTGGGACAAATTTATTTTTTTCATCAAATTTTTATTTTATTAAAAAAAGTTAAAATACAAAATTCCAAAAATAGAAAATAAACAAGAAAAATACATAGCAAACATGACATTTAAAAATGTGCATTGGAAAAAAGAAAAAAAAATGAACACATATTTTCACCCCAGTTGAATACTGATTGATACATTACTATAATATTAATTTCCCACCTGTTGCAAAACAGGCCCAAAATATTTTTAAACTATTAAATCTATTTGCAAATTACTAACTTGTTATCTATATACTATATTAATGACAAAACAGTTAACAAGAAGAACAATAATTATTTAAAAAGAGACAAGGTTAAAGTTTCAAAAACCCCTGTTAACAAACTATTATTGTAATCAGCTTATAGAAAATTTTCTGTTGCATTTTATCATTCCAAATCATCCTAAAACATAGGATCCCAGATCAAGTACCCATTTGTTTTTTAATTCAATCTCTTATCAATTGTTGAAAATATAGTAAGTCCAATCTGCAAAATCAGTCTATCTTCTTAATAAAGTCCAATGAAATTGGATCCCAATTAAATGTGATAAATCCATTCCCCCATCTTCCTCCATCGTCCTAGGGAAGATCAATTTGTCAGTTCATGCAGTATAATTTCTGCTGTTGTAAAAGACTCAGGCTTGAATTTCAAAGAAGCATATGCAAACAACTGAGTTAATTCTAAGTCAACACAGTCCCAATTTCTTTGCAACAGATCGACTGGTTCCAAATCACATTCCTTTTGTGAACCTGATTTATCAAAAGCTAGATACATCTGAATATTTCCCACAGATATTATCAATTTTTTTCTGTTTTTTAAAAAAACTTTCAACCAAAGATTGGATGATACAAATGGTCGTTTTAGCCAGTCCTGCTTGTCTGTAATCCAATATATTGTTGCTCTGTATGAGTTAGTCAGAGAACAAAGAACACTGAAGCAGAGTGTAGAAATAAATTAAATGGACAGGGAATATATTGTCTGGATATTTTCGATCCAAGGTTAAAAGAAAAAAAATCAACTCCAAATATTTTACAAATTAATAAAATGCACAACATCTGTGGTGAAAATCTAATATGACAAAGTGGCCACAATGGTGCATTGGAAGATCTGCAAGAAATATCATTTACCTGCAAGCAAGAACTGTTGGCACCATAAAATAGAGAAAGTAATAGAAAATGAAGAAGCTAAAGTGCTCTGGAACTTTAGAATTCAAAGAGACAGGCACTTGCCACATAACTTCCCATATTTAACAATTGTCAATAAGAAAACCAAAAAAGTCTGGATAATGGATGTATCTGGATACAGCAGAAGAGAAGAGAAAGAACTGGAGAAGATAACAAAATACAAAGACATGCAAATAGTGACTAAACTAATAGACCAGCAAAATACTGAAGACATAGTATACTTAGACTTCAGTAAGGCATTTGATAAAGTAGACTACAACCTACTCTTTGGTAAGCTAGAAAAAGGTGGCATAGACAACATCACCACCAGATGGATCTGTAACTGGCTGGCAAACTATACTCAATGAGTAGTCCTCATTGGCACCATATCGACATGGAGAGAAGAAAGCAGTGGGATACCACAAGTCTCCGTCTTAGGCCCAGTACTCCTCAATATCTTCATAAATGACTTAGATGAGGGAATTGAAGGGGAACTCATCAAATTTGCAGATGACACCAAACAGACAGAAGTAGCCAACACCCCAGAAAACAAACTCAGGATCCAAAAAGTCTTGACAAACTTGAACAATGGCCCCTATCCAACAAAATGAGTTTCAATGTGGAGAAAAGCAAATTTTACATTTAGGCAGGAAAAATCAAAGATACAAGTATAGATTGGGTGAGACCTGGTTCAAAAACAGTAACTGTGAGAGGGACCTTGGAGTCCTAGTGGACGATCACTTGATTATGAGCGAGCAGTGTGCAGCAGCAACCAAAAAAGCTAATACAATCCTGGGTTGTATAAACAGAGGCATAGAATCAAGATCACACAAAGTATTAGTACTGCTTTATAAAACCCTAGTAAGACCACCCCTGGAATACTGCAGCCAATTTTGGTCACCATATCACAAAAAAGATGTTGAGAGTTTGGAAAAAAATCAGAGAAGAGCAACTAAGATGATCAAAGGCCTGGAGGCTAAAGCATATGAAGAACAGATGCAGGATTTGGGTTTGGTTAGTCTAAAGAAAAGAAGAAACAAGGGTGACGTGATAGCAGTATTCCAGTATTTGAGGGGCTGCCACCAAGAAGAGGGGGTCATGTTATTCACCAAAGGACCAGAGGGCAGGATGAGAAACAATGGTTGGAAATTTATCAAAGAGAGAAGCAACCTGGAATTAACTAGAAACTTCCTGACAGTGAGGACAATTAACCAGTGGAACAGCTTGCCTCCAGAAATTGTGGCGCTCCATCACTGGAGATTTTTAAGAAGAGACTAGACAGTCACTTGTCTGAGATGGTATAGGTTCTCCTGCTTGAACAGGGGGCTGGACTAGAAGACCTCAAAGGTCCTTTCCAATTCTATTCTATTCTATTCTATTCTATTCTATTCTATTCTATTCTATTCTATTCTATTCTATTCTATTCAAATAGAGGTAGAATGACTGTAGCAAAAGAAAGCAAAGGTTGTACTGTGATAGTGATAGGCAATCCCAAAACAACTGGAGCATCACTTGAACACCACTGGCATTGGCAAATTCATCATTAGTCAATTGTAAAAAGCAGCTTTATTAAGAACAGTTTACATCTTGTGACAATATCTCTAAAACTGTCAAACATCAACATTTGCCTATCCCAGGTTATTGAGAAGGACTCGATAGATGGATAAAAATGCCAAATCCAGTCTGAACATCTTGCTGACTGTACAATGAACAAAATACAAAACCCTGCAAATAGAAGTAGAATAACTGTGGTAAAGGAAAACAAAGAGTGTATCAATACTAAGGGACACCCTGGATACAACCTGCAAACAACTGGCACAGCCTTTGAATACCATTGGCATTGACAAAATCACCACCAGTCAACTGCAATTCAAGCTTTACTTGAAACAGATTACACCTTGTGACAATACCTTTAATACCATCCAACATCAACATTTCTCTATTCCAGGTCATTGATAAGGATTTAATAAATGGATAAAAAAGCCAAATCCAATCAAACATCTGGCTGGCTGTGTGATAAACCATAATAATAACAGCAATAATGTACAAACCTCCCCTGAAAATTCCAAAAACCTGAAATGCAATGAAACAATGCAATGAAACTTTGGGAAAGGAGGATTTATTGTAACAATATAAGTAAAATGCTCTTCAAACACCCCCTGCACTCTATCTGCACGTCCCTGAGGGAGGTACACCTCACAGTTTGATTCAAAAACATTAGAAGATACTTAATTAGGTGAGCTATAGTAGGATTTCTGAAAATTAGTACATTTCTCCACTTTAGTCCAAATAAAAAACATCTATAAATAGGCTGCAATTTAACATATGCCCCAATTTCCTACAAATATAAATATACAGTGAACAGACGCACATAATGATTCCTTATTTATCTAGTTTTGAATTTTAATGAGATAGAATGCCATAAGTTCATGCATTTTTAAAATTGTACAAATGGATCCTATTAATTCAATTCATAGTTTTGATTCAATTCAATCAGAATAGAACTGAAAGGGATCTTGGAGGTCTTCTAGTCCAACCCCCATGCTCAAGGGGGAGATCCTATACCAATGATGACAAGCCTTTTAGAGACCGAGTGCCCAAACTGCAACCCAAAACCCACTTATGTATCATCGGGTGCTGGGTGGGTGTGGCCCATTGGGTGGGCGTGGCCAATTGGGTGGGTGTGGCCCATTGGGTTGGCGTGGCTGCGGTGGTAACGGCAGACTGGGTGGGACTAAAAAGTTCAATCAATCAATTCCAACTTTGCGAGATCTTTTTTTTTCCTGTTGAAATTGATTGATTGATTGACTGATTGATTTTTTTTTTTGCATATGGCGGCAGAGGCCTAAAGCGAAAAGGTTTTATAAAACCCAGCTGAAGGCCTATGATTGGGACAACAGTGGGCATGCCCACAGAGAGGGCTCTGCGTGTCACCTGTGGCACGCGTGCCATAGGTTCTCCACCATGGTCCTATACCCTTTCAGATAGGCAACTGTCTTTTCTTAAAAACCTCCAGTGATGAAGCACACACAAATTCTGAAGTCAAGCCCTTCCACTGGTTAATTGTTCTCACTGTTAGGAAGTTTCTCCTTCGTTCTAGGTTGCTTCTCTCCTTGATTAGTTTCTATTCATTGTTCCTTGTCTTGCTTTCTGGTGCTTTAGAAAATAATATTTGGGGGGAAAAATTGGAAAATAAGGTATGTGCTAAAAAAGCTTTAATTTGTGGCTGAATATTATGATGTTGTAATCCTGGAGAAGGAAGAATTCCATACCAATGTTATGGCATTATGGAATTGGGAATTTTGCTTCAAATGAATAATTACAGCAGGAAGGAAGGAAGGAAGGAAGGAAGGAAGGAAGGAAGGAAGGAAGGAAGGAAGGAAGGAAGGAATCCCATAGTTGTAAGAAAATAATAAATTATATACAAGTTGTTCTTGTAGTCCAGTGTATCAAATGGGATACAAACATTACTAGTTTCATACCAAATAATGTTCATGTATTCCTGACACTCAGAGAGGAGCTGCCAAGCGTTACACTTTGTGTATCTCCTGGACCATTGGTCTGTGACAAGGGAATACTTTTCCTCAGTAGTTTGCCTTGGTTCTCACATAGTTAGCTTATCACTGACGCTTAAGACTCCAAATGATCTGTTGGTGGCATGCAGCTATTAATCTTCACCTTTTAATGAAGAAAAAAAAGCAAAGAAAGAAAAAAATGACAAAAAACTTAAAAACAGATTGCAAATGCTTCTCAGCAATCTTTCCATAAGTGCAAAACAAAGAGTTTCACCTGCAGAAAATAGATGACTAAGTAAACTCTTAAAACATTGTTGAATTCAAGGCATGATACTTTAGTCTCTAGCGGCCTTTTATGGGCAGAAATATTATCTATGTACATCCAAAGAATACAACAAGAACTAATTAAAGAGCTAAGATATTGTTTTTAGTGTTTTGAATGGTGCTTCACTTAATATTTTATGTAAAACTGAAAAGAATACTTAGAGAGTTGTATAGTACAAGGTTTTTTTTTATTAAAATAACAATTAAAAAGAAAAATGGCAACTGTGTTTTTAGTCCTACAGCAGTAATGGGAGTTCTATCTTTATCATAAGCTACAGTGATGAGGATATTTTCTAAGAATTCACAATTTCCTAAACTGTAGATGTTTTGGAATTCAATTCCCAGCACATTTATGCTACTAATATTTCTGAGAGTTGGTTTCCAACACATCTGCTCACATCTTGGGGAATGTCCAAAGATCCTGTGGTCTAATAAGTGATGAACCTGGAGTTTCTGAGCTTCATTCTTCGATTACTGTGCTACTTGCATATGGTAATCAAAATGTCACAGAAACACATTTTTTTTCTATTTCACTTTATTGTTTTTTTTCCAGAAGTTTTCAATCCTTTTGTGCTATATACTACAATGTGCTAAAGCCCATTGCTTTTTCCAAGCCAAATATCTCAAATGTTCTTTTTATGTTAGGGAGTATTCAAACTCCCTAATAATTGGGTTTGCCTTTTCTGCACTATTTCCAAATTTCATTTATCATTTTCAAAATGTGATGATGAGAACTATGCCTGGCCCTAAATAATTTCTTTCTCAGACTGGGAAAGAAAGTGTATAGTAAACTTGGATTTCCCAGGGGTCCTTTAACTATCAACATTCTGCTGTTCTGAAGACGAATACTAACTGCAGTTTGTTATTCAACATTGTTTAATCTTGGAAGCTTTATCTTTTTGTCCATCATAACCAAGGATAGAAGAAATTATCTGGGAATTCCAGATATCCTTAAATTTCATTCCACTGCTGATATCCATGGTTAAAAAAATTATCTGTCAAAGCTAATGGTACCAGTTCCTGTGGGGAAGAGCTTAATATTTAACCAAAACATCATGGCTCGGCTCCATGTATTTACCTTTCTTTCAGACATTCAAGGTACCACAATTGAATTACATCTGCAATTTGGTTAACTATTCTCTCAGGTTAAAGAGATCTCCTTGAAGCTCTTCATAATCACTTAAAGCAACTATGGCCCCTTTATGATCTGTGGACTTCAACTCCCAGAATTCCTGAGCCAGCATGGAATTGCCATCCACAGGTTGTAAAGGGGCCATATTGCCCACTCCTGCTTTCAGCTAGTTTATTATAATCTGCTGACTTGGCCAGCTCTCTGTTTATTCCTCAGTAGTATAAAAACAAATACAAGTCTGGTTATACATTTTTTTTAGATAGATAAAGTTGTTAAACATGATAGATAAATTTATACCTTTTGTAGAAATGCCCTTTTCAAATTTAAAGTCTGATTTAGTTGCTTTTTATTACTTGTTTCTCAGCCTGTTCATCTTCCTTGCTCCAGTTAAGAATAAACAAACAGATTGTTACATCCAGAGAGCACCAAGTTGGGAAAAACTATATAAAGGTTTATATATGCCATTCATTTCATAGATATTCTAGAAGATTTTGTTTTCCCAAGCTGCTCTCTGCAGAAATGATTTATTTAATTATGTGCATAATATGCACATTGAATGTCAAAACAAAATGCCCATTCACAACTCACAGGTGACACCGTTACACAGTTGGATAGACATATTTCAAACTTGCCTTATGTTCCTGATCCTCAGTTTTATGTACTGATTCATTCACAGTGAGCGGAATTTTAGGAGCCTATTGAAGCATAAAATCCTTTGACAAAGATTTTGAACACTGCAGTGCTAAAAGTTAATTATACCACATAACCAGTGATGAGATGGTAGCTGATTACAGAATATTAAACGAAAAATACCTGCTGTCACCGCTGCAGTTTTACAGAAGAAATTTAAAAGATGAGGTTTAAAAAGGACTGTCATTAGAAAGGAAAATAGTAATGTTCAAATGGTACAGTGGAAGTGCATTTAAAGTCTTGACAGTGTTGTGAGCTGATACTGGAAACATGCAGAAATATATGTTATCAAGTTCAGCAGACATATTAGAAATTATAGCCTCATTAAACAACAAGTAAAGAATGCTTTATCCATTCTTACTTCTCAAATGCCATATGGCTTAAAAGAACTGGAGTTGTCTCCAGTTATACTAACATAAGACTTACTTCACAAATTAACATCTGTTTAAATGCATTAGGCTGTCTGGGAAATACAAGAGTGTTGTGCCTTATGAATTTCTGTGTGTCTTCTTCGGGTTCCTGTATGATTTCCTGCTTTAGCTTAAATCAATTTTTAAAAACTATGAACAAAACTTAGATCTAGGAAATATTGGGGGGGGGGGGAATGATACTCACAGCCCGTTCTGGAAGTGTGTCTATTTGCCCATAAGAAGAGATAAGTAGAGGGGAAAGGGAGCAGATTGAAAGGGAAGCAGAGAGCAGCTTGTTATATTGACAGCTCCCAAACCATTATTTATGATTGATGATGCTCCCATAGAAGGCATGTTTTAAATAGGCAAGATTTTCCCTTCCCATGACATTTTTAGATTTCTACGCTGGCCCCCAAAGATTGTGCATCTACAGTATATTGTTCATGATAAATGCAATACTGCCTTTAGCATATAGCTTGATTCACATTTTTTTAAAAAATCTATTCTACTCTGATAAATTGTTTTCATGATTTTCTTACAGTAATCTTTCATTTCGATGGACTTTGGCAAAAGCAGAAGTTAGAGATAAATATATTTAGAATCAGTTTTATAATAGTTCATTGCTTGGAAAAAAATCAAGATAAATACCTAAAAGCTTACCCAATAAAATAGAATAGAGCTAGAAGGTCTTCTAGTCCAACTCCTGCTCAAGCAGGAGAACCTATACCATCTCAGACAAGTGACTACAACCCAGGATTGTATTAGCTTTTTTGGCTGCTGCTGCACATTGCTGGCTCATGATTAAGTGATTATCTACTAGGACTCCAAAATCTTTGCTCCAATTTTCTGAAAGTAGTCTTACTAAATAAATGTTGATACTCTAGAAAGAATGCAGAGAAGAGCAATAAAAATGATTAGGAGATTAGGGTAGACTTCACCTCCAGTGGAAAAATGTTCCAGAGAGCAGGGCCATAGGAGAAAAGGCTCTGCTTCTGGATCCCACCAGCCAAAATTCTTTGGCCATAGGAATCTAAAATAGGTCCTTTCCACTAGAATGAGTAAGGCAGGCTAGTTCCACCAGGGTGAGATGTTTCTTCAGATACTCATGTATCTGAAGAAGCTACTTGGATATTGGGATCCCATGTCATAAAGGGCTTTAAACATGATGACCAATATCTTGAATTGGACCTGGAAGCAAACTGGCAGCCAGTGGTGTTATTTGTGCCACATGAGGGACCTATAAAACTGTCCACATTGATTCTCAGTCATCCAGGTAGAATTGTCTGGAGGATGAGTCATGGCAACTAGGATTCTTTTCTTTCTTATTGGTACAAATTTGCTACTTATTCAGGTATCTGAAGAAGCTACTTGGATATTGGGATCAAAATTCAGATGCTTGGCAATTGACTCATATTTATGACAGTTGCAGTGTCATGAGGTCATGTGATCCCCTTTTGTGACCTTCTACCAGTAAAATCAATGGGAAAGCCAGATTCACTTAACAACCATGTTATTAACTTAACAACTGTAGTGATTCACTTAACAGCTGTGGCTAGAAAAGGTGTAAAATGGGGCAAAATTTGCTTAACAAATGACTCACTTAGCAATAGAAATTTTGAACTCGATTGTGGTCATAAATCAAGGACTACCTGTAATGTTTTTTAAGGAGCTTATTGATCTTTAATGGGTTTTCCCAAGCATTTCATCTTGAAAATATGGACATGAAATATGTTGAAATAAACATATGAAGAATTTTTCCTCCCTATCAGAAAAAAGTAGAGGCCAGGTGTCTAGCTACCCTTCACATTTCATGCAACATCCACATTATTCAGCACCCAAGCTGGACAAATATAAGCTGAACAAACTTAGCAGAATGTATTAATAAAGGAAAATATTTGTAGCTCGGTGTTATAATGAGGACGTATTTAATGTGCTCTGATCTTGGTTGTTTTCTTGCAGACACTTCATTACCCAAATTAGGTAACATCATCAGTGCCCCAGCATTGATGATGTTACCTCATTCGATAATAGAACATCTGCAAGAAAACAACCAAGATCAAAGAGCACCAAGGACCTCTCAATAGCAGAATATTCTGCTGTACAATCTGCATTTACTTCAGTGAACTTATAGCATATAAGGATTTGCAGTTGCAGCATCTGCTAAATTACACATGTCCTTTTCCAATTAAGGTTGTCTGAGTTTAGTGAAAATTATTGTCACATATGGGTATGAGATTGCAATCCCAATGATGAACATTTGTTTTTGTTTTTTCATTCATCATGTGTTATTTGCAGCTCTGCTCAAATACACCAGCAAGACTGATGACTAGTTTTCATGTTCAGCTTCTATAGTCTGGAATCTTACATTTATGCCTTCCTTTTAATAGATGCAAATTATATTTCCTTGATCATCACATAACATTTAACGTAATTCCTCAGGAGCTTTCTCTTGAAACAGATCATTTGTGCCACTTGTGTTATCAAGGAAGAAACAATCATAATGGAATTTTATTGTAAAGGAAAAATGGATTCTAGCAATGACATCCTTTGGCATAAGACATTTTCTGTGGGAAATAATGAGTGGAAGAGGCTAATGGCCTGAGGCAACACTACCAGCAATGAAATCTCCCAGCTAGTCATCAATTCCCAAGTAAAATCCTTGACTTTGATCATTATTTTGCAATTCAAACTCTGAAAAAAGTTGTCATTTCTGTAATATTATTCTTTACATTTGCTAAGAACTGCTCTCCACTTCAGCATTCCTTCAGGCAAGAAAGATTTGGCTTTTAGTTAGAATGAGGGCCCACTAGAGTCTGTTCCCAATGCTGTCACAGATACTTTGCATGACCTTGGGAAAAGCATTTTCTTCAATGCTGCCATTTTTTCAGCAATGTTCCATATGACATGTATAATTACTTTGCTTATAGCAGATCAGAGTGTTTGATCATTGAATGAGAAAAGTTCATCAAGAAAAATGATACTTCTTGTGGAATAAACCATGCATTTAAAATGAGACTTCCGGTGGCAGGCGTCTTCGTCGGTCGCAGCTGTTTGCTGCCTCCCGCCTGTTTCGCGTAAAAGCCGGTTTGACAGCTAGCATCAGTTGTCAAACGGCTTGATACCTTTCCCCTGGGCATAAGGGGATAGGTGAGCTGCCCGGGGTAGGAGTTGAGTTCCCGAGTCATCCTATATGGACGATGTAGGTGAGAACTCCTCCGGAGCCCCGAGGATTCTCCGCGATCCAGGACGCCTTCGCTTTGGCGAAGCTAGAAGCCGCCGCCACCGCTGCAACTTAAAGTTAACTGTGAGTTTTATTTGTAAGCAGACGAACCAACCTTGGAAGTTTGTTTTTTATATTGGACTTTACTCTAACTTGGATAATANTATCAACAAGAAACTGCACTTTACAAGCTGTAACTGTTTGCCCCAAATGCCAGACTTGATAACTAAGTAAGGGCAGGAAGTCAATATCTGTAAATGTGGTGAAAGAGGAAAATAAAAATATGTGTTTTATTTTATCACTGACCAACCCTATTTTTTTCTGGGAAGAAAACAATGAGGCATGAAGTGACAGATTTTACCATTGATTCTAGCTTCTCCAATCAACTGTTGTTCAGCTGATCGGAGAAACCATCATGTCTAAAACAGAGTTTATCAGAAGGAGAACATGCCTCAGAAAACCTTGGGTTGATAAATGCTCCCATCCTTCATCCACCCGGGCAGCCATGAGCAGAGTTCCCGCAATTTTTAGTTGCTTTTGTTAAAATATAGATTGTGTGTCATCTGGACTGACCAATCATGACTTGATACAAAACAGATTTAACTCTTCCTCAGAGGAAAACTTAATGGTTTCCTGCATCTTCTGCCGTGAAAATGTTCTTTTTCAGATAAAGTGCCAGAAAATACCCATCATTCCAAATGTAGTGATCCTGTAAATTTATGAATGGGTAGAGGATACTCACTTTTTCTTTTCAATTCCTTCCCGAATTATTCTTTATCAGAATTTATCAAATTATAGTATTTTGTTTTCAATCATCTTGCAGTCATTACAAAAGTTTAATCCAAAAACTCTGAATAGTACCTGACTGCATACCCGTTCTTGACAAAGGTATGGAAATGATTCGCTACTGCATTGTGGTTTACTTGCATAAAAGGTGAAATGGGAGGAACAAATGCATTTTATATAGGTTTGTTAAGATTATAAGAAGCTCAGCATGCTTTTCTTTTAACTTCCTTTTTTATTAACAAACAACTGTGTTTAAATTAGTATAATCCTAGAACATAAGAACCACAGATTTAAGTATAGGCATCCCCCATGCTAAGTACAGAATACACATCATTTATATTCAGGCCAATCCAATCCCTAGTATCTAAAGCACTTATGTCATTTTTATATCTAACCGCACAGACAGGCTTTGATCACGGACTTATACTGTACAGGGATTGCTTTCATTGCAAAAAATAGAAAATGTTCTCTAATCATGTTGTATCTGCCTGACCTCCTTTTTGGATTGCTCAACATGTCAAGAATTCACTACCATATTGTAGTCTGTTCACTCGTCAGGCAATAAATCTAGCAATACAAAATACTCTTGTACACAAAGAATGGAGTATGATGCTCTTTTTGATTTACCCAAGACAGATGATAAGTGCAAAATATTCTGTTATGCTGCCACCCTGTGGCTATGTGGCCTAAGGATACATGGAAATTATAGATGGAAGATTCATTATGTGTATAAAACACTAAAAATAAATGAATGAAGATACTGCAGCCAACACATTGGTGGTTCATATTAAAATATGAAACTCAACCCAACTCTACCCTTGGGATGGGGATTCATGGTCTAGCAATGTCTCAATACTTCAATAACAGCTTGTCTCAGACTTTTCAAGTAACTTCTAAAATTTTCCACTTGCCACCTCCGCTATTTTCTCCACCTCCACCGCCCCTTGGCAGAGAGTTGCAGGACTTGGTGTCCGTAACTATTAAACAGATGACTGAGATATTTCAAACGTTTGATGTTAAAATGCAAAATAGATTTGATCAAGTGATGCAACAACAGCAGGACTTATTNGAGTTACTGGTGATACCTGCTGAATTGATATAGACCTTGGTGTATTTGAATTACTTAAATGTATAACTTTTTTATTAATGTGGAGGAGATGGATTGTTTATAAATAGAGTTTGTGGAGTTAGAGATATTAATATTTGTTTACCTATATTTGAATATTAGCCTGGGATTTGGTTTGGGAAGTCCGGGGGGGTGGGGGGGGGTAGGGTTTTTACATTGTGATGTATTTGTGATGTGCTTTTTTTTTATGATGAAAATAATAAAAATTTATATTTGAAAAAAAAACCAAAAAAAAACAACCATGCATTTAAAATGATGTAAGATTACAAATGAAATGGCTTAATGTAGCTTTGTGGTAACATTTATTTTTAGAATAATAAGTGAGGATCAAATTTTAATAAGCAACATTTTAATTCATAAAATATGTAGTGGTGTATACGATGTGCTGATGCCACACTAATAGATAAAAGAATTAAATTAGGGAAAGGAAACCTACAAGTGGTTCAGTATTTCCTGTTCATGTTAGCTCTAGCTCCCTCGATTGTATAGTTTAGCCTCCAGACCCCTTATCGTCTTTGCTGCTCTTCTTGCAACTAACTGCTATTATATTATATTATACAGTACATGTGGGGTTCGACTATGAAGACCTAGTTAGAACATAAACCTAGTTCAAATGAAAAGCTTATCTGAGAATTATATAATATCTTGCGGGGAAAGAGAATGTGCTTTTTTACTCTGAATTGAGCCTTAAGTTTCTCTTGTCCTATGATCATGGTGGCTTGACTCTAAGTGAGCTGAAGAAAATTTTGTCCAAATTGAGACACATTGGTGGTAGATTTTGACATATTCAATCAGGGATGAAAGATTTTTCTGCTCCTCTGCCTTCCCACCTTATTTTCTAGAAAAGCAACTGCCAATCACTTTCTTTCCCAGCTAGTTTTTCCTCTCAACATTTTTTAAAAATATGTCTATGATGTATCATTTCAGTATTTCCCAATTCACTTGAGATAAAATGTTTGGAAAAATGGTGAAGCAACACATATCTGGATCTTGTTTAAAAAAACAAAGAACAGGGAAATTCCAGTGAACTCAGAAGAAAAAAATAGTAATAGAAAATTCTGCAGGTTTCAAACCAGAACCTTCTCTTTGCTACGCAAAGGCAGCAACCACTATGCTATTTCAGCATTACTGTTAAAATGAAGGTCTAAAAGATATTACAAATCAGGACAACTAAGAATTCAGTTGAGGGGGGACATTTCATCTCTGTGAAATAGTTAATGAACTTCTGGAGTTAGCCTGAAAAGCAATAAAACTCTTCTGCTAAAACAGAGAGGGGCAATCAGGAAAATAGTGTTTTAAAAACACAATAGGAAAATGCATCTGGGTGTAGAAGGTAGATAGAAGTAGAAGGTAAATATCTAATATGTCATCTGGCTCATTTTGGCAATGGAGGAACAAGGCAACCTGAATGTTAAGTCCTTGGTATCATGAGATGGGATCGTAACTTACCAATAGGACATATACTTCAAAAGATTTCAGTTTCTGGCATTTGAAATATCCAAGTAGTGGAAAACACAAAGGCCCCTTTTCTTCTTAAAACCCAAGGAGCCCATAAAATCAGCCTTCTGACGTCTCTTGATGACCGCAAACGTGTCGTCAACGTAACGGGCCCAGAACTTAGGCTGGTGCTGGGCCATCGCTACGGACTCCAACTGTTGGAGTACTACTTCCGCCACCACACTGGAAATCGGGGATCCCATAGGCGTCCCTTTTATTTGCTCAAACATGGTGCCTTGGAAGGTGAAGTAAGTTTTTAGACATATCTCCACCAACCTTAGCAGGTCCTCAGTTCTAAGAGAGTCCTGCTGCTGTTCTGGGCACTTCCGGTTCAGGCACTCCCTCAGCGTTGTAACTGCGAGGTCTTGGGGGATGGAGGTGAAGAGGGAGACCAACATCAAAGGATACCATCTCTTCATCTTCTTCCACCCTCAAGGTCTTAATCCGGCTCAGGAACTCCTCCGCCATTACTTCATAATCTGAGTAAATGAATAGCTGATCCCAACTCACCAGACTTAGGTCTTTCTTTGCAAGAATAAACCAGAGCCAGAAACTTTCTCAGGTGGATTCTTGGGTGTGAAGAGTCCTAGAACATATCTTTTTCCATCCTTCTAATTGTATTTTTATTTAAATTGTTTGTGAGGATGGTTTTCCTGAAATGTGGGGCACTAAATAAATAAATATAGTAAACTGGGTTAAAGTTTAAATTGGTCTCCAATTTAAAATACAGTAGATACATGCATTTACTGAATCTTTGGTTGTTTTCATTGTCTGGTTTCATGATTAACTCTTTCAATAACTGTTTAAATTTTGCCTTAAAGTAAAGTAAAGTAAAAGCAGCAATTGTTGTAGCAGAAGTCATATGTACAGTATTCGCACAGTACATTTAAACATTTCTCTGGCACAATTTCATTTGTATAGCATTTAATCTGTAAAAAAATTGCAGATACATAGGTAAATGAATAAGACAATAACTAACACCAAGTGTACCAAGTTAATAAAATAATTGTGAACAAGCACAATATTTATTTTCCTCCAGCGGCCAGCATGAAGAAATTTCATTTGACATTTAGCTGCAGACTAGGCAAAACTGCTGAAGCTTTTACTGTTTTTCCTTTGGTTGATGACAATAGAAATGTGATTTTGTAATGATCAAGTCAGTGAATTTTACTCTCCAAGAGAAGTAGAGTTTTTTCATTGCTCTGCAGAAATAAAGCAGTGAAACAAATGTAGAGTGATATCCTTGATTATGTTTGCTCCATGCAAGCAGAATGCAATGTTATTAGGCAGTGTTTCTCAATCTTGGCAACTTTAAAATGTGTGGACTCAACTCCCAGAATTACCTAGCCAGCATGCTGACCTTTTCAAGATTGAGTAACATTGTTGCAGAGGATGTTTTGAAACCTCCCTTCGAGTATTGCTGATCACCCCGGCAGGTCTAATATGCTATCTATAGCCTTGAATTTGCTGGTTTGGTGTTTAAGCTTTAGACATTCAAAGGACATAGATGGAACGACAATATTCATCTACTGTCAGAAGTACAGACCAAGAAGGAATGGCTTTTTTCATATAGCTGATTTTGTTTACCTCCATTCTGCTAGTGCCATTACTGTCATAAGGAGAGTGCCGTTTGCCATTTTTGTAGTGATGACAATGGTTGACTCCTCCTCCTTTTTTGTCAGTGTCCTCCTGGTTACTTCATCTGTCACTTTTGCTGGATCGTTGTCTGATGGCTGTGGGGTCTTATAGCACTGCATGATATTAGAATCCCATTATCACATGCTAGGACAGTAATTAACACTTGTCACCTTGGACTTCTATTTATTAATCATTTGCCTATTCACACAGTGATTTTCATGACAAAGCTCTTCATGACATGCTGATTTATTAAGAATTGGTCTTGTCCAGGACCAATTCTTTCTTCCCAGTATTGACAACTGCAAAATGATTGCTTGTGCATAATTGTACCCCACAAAGAAAAGAAAAAAAAAGATTTTTTTTAAAAAATGGTGCCTGGCCATCTGCATTTTCTGCATTCATTAATGTCCTTCAAGAGTATGATATAAATTCATTACCTAACAAAATAACAGCCCAGACGTCTTTGCAATCTGTTCTCAGTAAATTCACTTGTCACACTGGGGTTAATAATAGAAACATTTTAGCATACAACTTGTATAAATAAGGAAGAAAGGTGCTAAATACTCCAAATTCATCTGTGTTTAGTTCAGAAAATCTGAGATATCCCACCTCAGACTCACCTTTATGTGCAACATTCATAACTTGCTCAATCACAACAAGTTTGAATTATGTTCTCCTTCCAAGAAGTTTTTATTTATTTATTTCCCTTCTTTTTTGCGTAAATAACTCAAGGTGACAATCATACCTAATGCTCCTTCTTTCTCCTATTTTCCCCAAAACAACAGCCCTGTGAGGTGATTTTGGCTAATAAAGAAGGCTCTCAGGGGATAAAGGTGGGAAAGGTAGTTTCTGGCAGTTGTCTTTACTTCCTATATTTGATCCAGGAAGCCAAAGTTCCCTGACTTTTTTTATGGAGAAATATTATTAGATTTTATCACAAAGGAAGTCAGGCTGTAGCCCAAAAGTATATTTCACCCAGAAGGATCATAAGCTTTTCCTAATGGGTTGAAAAATGATTGATTCTGGTACTGTCTGTTTGTCCTGCTGTTAAAAAAAGGAGAGGGAAGTGTAGAAAAAAAATCAGGTCCAGTTCCAAGTCAGGAGAAAGAAACTGAAAATAAAATGGAGGCTGCTAGGAAAGAAGATGTCTGTTTATTTGGTGAGCAGAAGTGACAATAGCATGCGGTTCTGGAACAGCTGACAAAACATAATTGAGAGTAGGTAGGTTTTATACATTCTTTGGTGCTTTATGATTGGGATGCTTGTTTGTTGTGAAATGTACTGTGACCTGTGCTTCAGTGTGCCCTTTTAGTACTCTAATTATTGTTGCCTGACTCCCATTGTGGCTGGGAGGTCATGCCCTGTCCTTGGAGCTGGGTGAGAAATGTAGATTTTAGATGTAGATGTTTTTCTAATCCCATCAGCTCCAGTCTTCTGTAGGAGCTGTGGCTGAAGGCATTTTGTTTATGAATGGGTTGGCCAGGCTTTCTTAATAGGTACAAAATATCCATTTCTAAAGACTTCATTCAGGCTTCTGCTTGAGGCTGTTTTTCCTATAGCAGGAAGACTGGGTCTGCTTTCTGCCTTTAAGAACATGTTTCTCCTCTTCTCCTTTAGGGGAAATATAATATTCTGCCTTTTTTAATATTCCCCAAAATATTTCATTCTCTAGAAGTGTGGGGGGGGGGCTTCCCATGGAAGGAAGGAAGGAAGGAAGGAAGGAAGGAAGGAAGGAAGGAAGGAAGGAAGGAAGAAAATTTTTAAAGGCATCTGGAGTGTAAACTCAAAAGAATAAGATAAAGTATGTTTATGAAATAATGAGGTTCCAGTAGGAAACTTGAACGATTAATGATGAAAAGCATACATTAAGAAAGGTCATATTATGGAAGATGCACAAATAGATGTAATAGAATTCAGTATCTGCTATGGCTAATGGCTTTTCCTCTGGGCATGAACAAAGGATAATCAGAAAATGTGGATATTTGCTTATTGATTTAAATGTCAAAATGACTTGCCAGACATACTTAATGCAAATATCCTTCTGCTAAATATGTCATTGTCTTGTTAAAATTCAACAATCAACCATTGGAATGGAGAAGCTGAGATGTTCAAACAACCTAAGGTTGGAAAGCTCATCCTTGGGACCTTTTCAGTGACATTTTATTTGTGCTTTAGCCAGAATGAAGTCAGGAGCCAAAGTGGGAATGAAGTTTAGGGAATAAGTAAACAAATCAGGTAACAGAATGAATAATGCTAATGCCTAATAGGAAAAGTTCTTAATCTGAATTTCCCTCTAAATGTGGAATTCTACTTTATCTGATTTTGGATCCAACATAATGTAAGATTCTGTTTTTGGGAGATGTAAAGAGAGAAGTCCCATTGGTCCAGCCTAAATATTGGTGCTGGGGACTAGAGCCCTAGAGGACTTTCAGTTGCTGGAGCACATGCTGCCAATCTGACCTCAAATTGGAGAGAGAGTGAGAAGGAGAGAAAGACTGGATGAAACAAAAAGGCTGGAGAGAAAAATAGGACAGCAAAGTTATAAGTGTGTGCAGAATACTGGCTGACTCCTGGTTAGGAAGAGAGAAGAAAGGTTCATGGGTAGCTTCCCTGAAAGAAGGAAAGTGAAAACAGACAAATGGGACATTTTCACCCAAGAGCCAAGACTAGAAGGAAAGATCCAGCTGCTTACATGCAACATCTTCATGGAAGACAAACAAACAAACAAGCACCACTCATCTCACCTAAGTGACTTTGGAAAGAGGGTATTGTTGGTCATTAGACAAGCCCAGTCTTAGGGAAGAACTGGGCAGAAATCATTGAAAGAGGTTCTTCCCCAGCAGAGAAGCAGTAGGTATTCAGTGAAGTAGATATGGGAGAAATTCAAGCCATGCTGAGTACCCAACATTAAATCCAGTACATTTTTTTTACTCTCTTTCTTGATAAGCCACTGGAGAGAAAGGGGGAAGAAGCAGGAAAGCTGGAGGGGGTCTCTGGCAGTGAGGAGGAAACCTGACATCATGTGAACATCAGGATTGTGTTGTTGTAAATATTTGTTGTACATAGTTTAATTGTAAATAATAATAAAAACATAAATTCCTCCACTGTCTTGTTTCTCTATTTTCCTTCTTTCTTACTAGAGGCAGCAAAGGTTTTGCAGCATCAGTTTCTGCCTTCCTCTGTCAACTATGCCCTATGGTATTGGCTGAAACACAAATAACTTTTTCTGCACTGGGAACTGGACTAATATTGCATGGTGTCATGGCATTTATGAAAACTTTGCCAGTTGAAACATTGTTAAAAGTCCCATCAATTTAACAGAAAGTTAAAGTGTGAACTAACTCCTTGAAGTCAATGGAACTGCTAGATTCTGTATATATTTCTGTGCTGATAAATCAGAGGAATTACATTGGGGGTAATTTAGATCGGCATAGTAAAATAATGCCCAAGGTTTGGCAATCCGCATTTCAACAATAATGAAATGAGAATAATTTCCTATTTCAAAAATTCATAGGGATTGTGAATATGAAATAAACACCTGCCACTTGGGAAGAAGACTATAGCAGATCATGATGACGTATTAAAGCACAGTGTCTTCACATCGACCACAAGAGTATTGTTATCAAAACTGTGTTTTTCTCAGTTGTAGCATATGATTTGAAAACTATACCATCAAAAAGCTGAACAAAATTAAATGGATGTTTTTAATTATGATATTAGAAAAAAACAATTGAGAACATCTTATATTGCAAGAAAAAAAATCATTCATCACCAAAGCATTAAAACCAGATTGCTTCCCGGAAGCACCAATAAGCTAAAGTTTATATATTTTGAATAAATAATATGAAGGCAAACCTTGGGAAAAACTGTGATGACTGGAAAAATAAAATGGAAAAAGAGCTGAAAAAAGATGAAGTACGTAGATATTATCATTGTTGATACAAATGCTCAACAGAGTTGTTTCTGACAAGACAGTTCTGGCAGAATCATATCCATTGAACTAGGAAGATTCAGAGCATCAACAGATGATGTTGTTAGTTCCTGTATTCTTCATATCTTCCTGCATTTTTAATTTAAAAAAAGCTTTATTAACAAGTTATCAATAGTCTTCTGTATTTTGGAATAAGGAAAAGTGATTCAATGTATTACAAATTTATTTGGATGTAGACAATTTAGAAACTTCCATACTTGTCTACCAATGGACGATTACATTTGCAGATGCATTTTTGTTTATTAGAATAAAACAGAGGCTCAGAAATGTTATGCTATGCAAAAGTCTTTTTTGTGTATGAAAACATCTTTTTTCCCCTTAGAACAATTCCAGTAAAATCAATGAAGTTTAATTCCAGGTAAAGAATAGCCTTGTATTTGAGACTAACAGAGTTTGTTTATAATTTCTAGACTCTCTTTCCAGAGGAACCCTTGCAGAACACCGAGAGAGTATTTTTCAAATAAACACGCATTGGACTATATATTTAGAGGCACAGTGAATATCTAGACAAGATTGGAAGGTGTAAAACACTTCTCCACATATACATTTCATTTTGTAACAGACTATTTCATTATTTTTTCTCTGATATCTGAATATACTTTGTGAAGAGCAGCAAAATTGCCAGAGGGAAGATAAAATTACTCCAACTTAAATGTTTGGGGACAATACGTGGAAAAGATCAATAGCGATTTGAGCATCAAAAAAAGAATTGTGTGCATAAAAGGCCTTGGAGGTTATTTTTCATATAATATTAGACTACATTATCTGCAAGCTACCTCTTAACACAATGCCAACACTTTTGATTTCTTCATAAACACCATTCTGCATCTGAGTCTGTTCATTTGACATCTGGCATAATAATCTACTGAGACTTTGAGCCATCCTAACTATAAGTCACTTTTTTCTTTTTATATACTATATGAACTGCCAGTGCAATTTGTCACTGACAGATCATTTCTTCGAACAATTGAAGAATTGTGAACAATAAATTTTGACTATATCCTCTTAAGGAGAAAGACTGGAAATACTTAGAAATTATAATTTTAATCCATCAGTGTGGAGACATAAAATGTCTAATTAGTCTAAAAGCAATGAAGACAGTATACAAATTATTGAAGCCAAATTCACCTCAAAATACAACACAATGCATTTCTATAGTGGACTCCTGCTTATATATTTGTAATGGAAGCAACCTATCTCTGCTTAGTTACTGCATAGGTTGGTTGTTGTGATATAATAAAACAGAGATGCCTATCAATTCCATTGGTGGTGCCATGGTGGCACAGTGGTTAGAATACAATATTGCAGACTATTTCTGCTTACTGCTGACTGCCAGCAATTCGGCAGTTCGAGTCTCACGGGCTCAAAGTTGACTCAGTCTTCCATCCTTCTGAGATCAGTAAAATGAGGAACTAGGTTGTTGGGGACAATATGCTAACTCTGTAAAGCACTCTGAAGCAATATATAAGTCCAAGTACTATTGCTATTGCTATTTTGATTTCATGGAGAGAGAAAAAAGAGATTCAAATCCAAAATATAAAAATGTTTTCTAATTTTTAAAAAAATGTTTTATAATTAAATTTATAAAACTATAATTTATGTAAGCATATTAACTAATGTCTTTAGTGTATATTTCAAATTAGCAAAATAAAATTGTTTAAAGCCACAAAGTTAACCATCAGTAGTAAACTAAAATTTTGTTGTTGTTATTTGCGAAGTCATGTCCGACCCATCGCAACCCCATGGACAACGTTTTTCCAGGCCTTCCTGTCCTCTACCATCTTCTGGAGTCCATTTAAGCTCACGCCTACTGCTCCAATGACTCCATCCAGCCACCTCATTCTCTGTCGTCCCCTTCTTCTATTGCCCTCAATCTTTCCAAGCATTAGGCTCTTCTCCAGTGAGTCTTTCCTTCTCATTAGGTGGCCAAAGTACTTGAGTTTCAACATCAGGATCTGGCCTTCTAAAGAGCAGTCAGGGTTGATCTCCTCTAGGACTGACCGGTTTGATCGCCTTGCAGTAAATCTAATTCCACAGCATCCTATTTCCTCCAAAAGCAAATAGATATAACTTTTGATTAAAGCTAGCTGTTTCCCAAGTCTTTGAGATGCTTCAAAATATTTTTTTTGTTCTTTGATTCACAGTATTGTCACCTATGTCAAATATGTATATTAGTGGCAAGAGATGCTAATTCAGTCAAAATAAGATTGCAGTTACAAAATTCTTACAAGTGATATTTTCTGGCAGGATCGGATGAAATAAATAGCACAGTTTTCTTCTCTCTGGTTATCAGTTTTCTCACCTGGCACACTTCCTTAGTATCTAACACTCCATTGTGCAAGTAAGCATAAATTTAGATGCCCAATCTTAGCATATGGTGTTCTGTTCTAATCATCATTCTTCCAATCCTCCTTCACTCTTTCATCTTCTCTTGTGGTGGTCACCACTGTTGGTATTAAAATCGGAGAGATCATGGTGGTGGCCAGGGCAAAGTATTTCCACTGTCTTAAAAGAAGAGAAGTGAAATTTATTATTAGGGATTGGTAAATTTGGTAGAAAAAAATGTTGTGTATTGGTACAGAGGTACCAATAGGTTGGGTACAGCTTGAAGGCTATAGTCTGCTATCATTGCCTTCCTGTATTGTAGCTTGAAACCAAGCCAAATAAGCACATGTACCTATAATTATATATTGTTTACTCATGGTGTCTCTCCTTCATGTACCGAATTTTAGTTTCCAAATTGTTTGGACACAAACATTTCATCTTGTACTGTTTTGAGCACATTGATGGCACTACACAAATAAATACTTTGACATTTTGTTTTGGGTTTTTTTTTGGGGGGGGGAGAAGTAAAAAACTGTCTCAGATGCCCCAAATTGTACCTGATGTGGGGTTTGACTCAAGTCAGAAAATATCACTGCTATTTAGTCATTTGATCAAAAGGTGATGTTATTCCCATCTTTGTATGATAATCTGGATTGTCTTGCCTTGTTTCCAGATGGGCTTATTGGACAGCCCTTTTGAAGAAATAGTACTTTATAGGAGAAGTAAATTACAATTGTTTCAGTACCTACTATTCAGTACTTACTACTTCCATCTTCTTCTTTATTATATTATGCATAGTTAGTCAAGTCATTCCATTTACAATATCTAATCAAAATAAACTGAAAGTGCTTCAGTACTTTCTACTTCAGTACTTACTACTTCAGTACTTACTACTTCCATCTTTCAGTACTTACTACTTTCATCTTCTTCTTTATTATATTATGCATAGTCAGTCAAATCATTCCATTTACAATATCTAATCAAAATAAACTGAAAGTGCAGTGAACAGATGATTTTCACAGCATTTTGTTTACATGGCTGCATTAATTTAATTAGTTTGCCACAAATACTGGCTTAACATATCCTTAGGTTCTGTGATTTCCTAAATTGGTTGTGAACTATCTATCTAAAAACACATATATGGAATTGTGAAGACATTCAACAGTCACTTTTAGTTGCTTTGGATACTGTATTCTAAATATCTTAAGTGAATCTCCTGTGGTAAGGAAAGGATTTAAACCTCATGCCCCTAATAAATAGCTGTTAATAAAAATAAAATGAATAGTAAGTTTGATTCTATGATGATATTGAACAACATCATTATTGGGATTTATACTTAATTTTCATCACTCTTTTCATTCTTTGCATAGTCGTGGAATTGTTTTAAACAATACCGAAGTGTTCTGCAATGTAATGAAAATGTGGGTGTTTTACTAGTTAAAAAAGAAATATGCAATATCCCAAAACACCATAATATCTAAAAAAGTAAGCCAGATGCTTTAAAGGAGAAAGATAAATGCTATTTATTTATTTATTTATATTTATTTATATTTGAATTTATATCCCGCCCTTCTCCCGTAGGACTCAGGGCGGCTGACAATCTATTTAAAATACATACAAAACAATACAAATTTAAAATTAATTAAAAAGAATATTAAATATTTGTCGAATTTAAAATATAATTAAAACCCCCCTAAAAATTACCCTAGGCCAGTCCTGCAA